>NW_026652278.1:142997040-143248214 GCF_009828535.3 Hylobates moloch
GCTTCCGGGTTTGGCGCGGCCTTTGTCTCTTGCTGCAGCGGGAGCTCCGTGTCTCGTCTTCACTGCTGTTTGTCCTCTGCTCCTAGAGGCCCAGACTCTGTGGCTCTGTGACCTGCAGGTATTGGGAGATCCACAGCTAAGACGCCAGGACCCTCTGGAAGCCTAGAAATGGTGAGAGTGCCGTCCGACATCCCGAGAGAGGGGAAGGGCTGGCTGAAACCTGTGGGAAGTGGGTGTGGCGGGACTCAGGCCTCCCCGCAGTCATCTCCACAATCTGCGCTCCGAGTTCTCCTTGCCCAGCTGGGCCTCAGTCCCCTGCAGCCATAAGATGGCGTCTGCGCCAACAGCCGGGCCCCCAGGCGTCCTGCCTCTTCCCTGAGCAGTGACTGTGCCCAGGCCTGCATCCCTCTCTGGGCAGCTCTGCACGGGCGGCGCCACGCCTCTCCCAGATTGTGCACGGACAATGGGAAGGTCGTCAGGGGAGAATCCTGACTTGGGGTCGGGTTCATGAATCGGAAGAGCCTTGGTCCGTGGGGTTCCCAGTTCCTGTTTTCTCCTACTAAAAATCTATGAGAGTCATCGCAAAAAATATTAAAGAATTTAATCCAAAAAAAAAAAAAAAAGAAGCTATGTTATGATTAGGTAAGTAGACAGAAAAAGCAGCAGGTATTCTATAATTGCAGATCGGCCAGGGTATTAGAAACCCAGCCAACAGACCTAATCAATTCAACGGAAGACACCATTAGCACTTAGTTTCAAGGCAACTGGTGAGAAAACAAGCTGGTGGTTTTTATTGTATTGTGTCTGAACTGCTGATGTTCTTCCTGCTGGTGGGAGTTGTTCAGAATTACTTTGTCAAGCCTGGCTCTTTGGGGGATAGGACAGAAAACAGAGCTGGGAGCAGTCTCTGCTGTGAACAACCATATAATCCACCTTGAAAAGCAGTGCAGAGTTGCAACAGTGATATGGTGGTTGGGAATTGGCTGTGGCTTGCTCAGAAAAAAAATTAAGAAAGAAAAGGATTCTGTTCTGGGAGGCTAAGTAGCAGAAACATCTCTTCAGGAAGAGCTGTTCCCAGCGGGTGCCAACCTAGGAGACCCAGTGGCCAGGCAGGTCCAAGAAGACAGTGGGTGCCAGGCTGCACAGCTCAGTGTTTCTTTCTGCCATGGCCAGGGGGAAGGGGGCTGGATGCAGAAGCACAGTTGGGGAACGTACCCCAAGCATGGCTGCTGCAGATTGACCAAAGGGCGAGGGCTGTGATGGGGCCAATCGCTTCAGGGAGGCCAGAATCACAGTGTTTTGTGATTAAGGACAGAATCTGCTTCATGAGTAAGGAAACTGACCAGCACCTGGAAGGTATCAAGGCCTTAGATATGCAGTTCTAGAAGAATAGGGACAGAGAAGAAATCAAGAAATCAAGAGTCCATCCTAGGATTGGGGCTCAGAGGGACTCAGGCCTGCACTAGGGGAATTTGGCTCTGGCTGCAGTGAAGGCACTAGGGAGGGGCAGGAGCAGCTGGCCTAGCTGGTCCCCAGGACCTGGGTTGAACATGGACTGATGTCCGGGCCCTGTTACATTTTGGTGACCTAAGAAAAGCAATGACCAGTGCAGACTATGGTCTTCTTCCTCAGAAAACAATACAGAGCTCCTTAGGAGAGGAGCTGGGCAGGGCAGGGAGAGAAAGAGCATTATGAGAATGACCCGGCATTTGTGAGCAGCTTGGAGATGCTTGGGCAGAAGCTGCTCTGGATGAGCTCATTGGAGTAGGGCACCGGGAAGCAGTAGAATAAATTTGATTAAAGCAGTTTGTTCTTCTGATCGGCCCCAAATTTGGAAGCAGATCCAAGCTGGGCAGCACAAAATGGTATGAAAGGAGCCGAGCCCTGGGTAGTGTTTTCCCTTCTGTCCTTTGTCACTCACTTTCCAAACATCTGTACCTTTATCAATACAGAAGTCTCTGGGGCCCTGTGGCATCTGCAAGAACAGGCTCCCCAGCTGAGGCAGCCAAGTGCAAATCCAGCACAGCACAGGGGTGCTATCTATCACTCAGGGCTTTCCAGGGAGATCCTATTCAGAAGCCCAGGTGCTTCACAGGCAAGGAACAGTGTTAATAAAAGTTCTTTTGACTTGAAAGGGCACAGAAAAAACCAATAAAGCTGAGCCCAGCTCTTAAAAAAAAAAAAAAGGTTGATAAAACCGACAAAAAATAAAGAAGTAGTTTATCGTGGTTCTAAAAGAAAGGCGAGGGTTTTTCTTTCTCTTTTTTAAAGGCAGAATTAATTAATCTACCACTGGCTTGAGCTCTGAATGGAATGTTAGCTGTGACTCTGGGGGGCTGGTTAAGTCCTCTGGACCCTGGATAAGCTTTCATTAAAGCAATGGTATTTAAAATAGTGAATTTAAATTCATCCATCGAACAGAATAGAGCACCAGGAATGGAGAAGAAAAGCTAAAGAGTGCTGTTAGGAAGCAACTCTTGAGAGCAGAAGTGCAATTCCTTAAGCCCCCCTTAGGGACAAGATGATAATAATATTAGAACGACCATAGTGGTATCAGCAGCCCCAGTTCCTTCCCTTTCCTCTGCCTTTCCCAGCTTCTCACAGCCAAATCCACGGGCTGTCTGCATCCCCAGGCTTGATCTATTTTACTTCCTGAGCAAGCAAGACCAAAGGAAGTGACCACTTCTCATTCTTAGACCAATGGGCCAGAGGGCCAGCTAAGGGGCACCTCCTGTCCTTACCCCATCTCTAGGTGCCCTCCCCACAGGTGACAGGCTCCATCCTAGGTCCTGGGGTGAACTACTTTGGAGTCTCTTAATTTCTTCACTGTCTATACTCTTCTAGGACTGTATGTTTAAGGCTTTGATACCATCCATCGTTCTGGCCAATTTCCTCCCCTAAGGGCTGAATTCTGCCCTTGAGCCCCAGGCTAGAGTCCTGTCCAATATGGACAGATTTTCTGGAAGTAAGCCCACAGCTTGCCTGAATATTTGATTGGCATCTGAATTCCTTGCTGCTGTGCAAGGAATCCTATTGGGATGCACAGGATAACCAGGAGTGCGATGCCATCTGAGATGCCTGCTGTCCTCTCTGGAGCTGATCTCTGTGGCCCCATTCATTTCCCCACACTCTTTCTTGCCCAGGCCTGGCTTCCTCTTGTGCCCACTTGCCCTGTTGTTGAGAGTCTAGCCTGCCTCTCACCTGGCCCATTCAACCAGCAACTTGGGACAGCCTATGGAACCCTGTGCAAGATCTCAACGGAAGAGAACAATTACTTTGCAGGCACAATGGAGACTACCCAAAGTGTACAGATAAATCTAGACCTTAGATTTAGGTAGGTTTAGAATTGATTGATTCATTAACTAAATAAAAAAGATTATTGAGGGCTTATGTACCAGGCACTGTTCTAAGTGCTAGGGTTATAGCAGTAAACACAAAAATACTTGTTCTTATGAATATTATGATCTGGTAGGGAGAAGATAGACAATAAAAACGATGAGGTGAGAAAAAGATGTAAATGCTATGGAAAGAAATAAAGCAGAGGAGAGGGCAGGCAATGTGAGGTAACTGCTGTGATTTTAAATAAAGTGAGGGAAGCTTTTACAGAGAAGGTGACATTGAGGAAAGACCAGGGAGATGTTAAGGAGTGAGCTTGGCCTTATGAGTACCTGGAAGAGAGCATTCTAGGTGAAGGGGCAGTCAGTGCAAAGGCCCTGAGGTAGGCGTATGCCTGGTCAGTAGGCTAGAACAGAGAAAATGAGGGGGAGGTGAAGTGGGGAGAGGATTCAGCACCTGTAGGTGGGTTTAGGCCTCTGGAATGGGGGAATGAAATAGGGACTGTTTCAGTCAGCTTGAGGAGCCATAACAAAATGCCATAGTCTGGGTGGCTTAAACAACAGCCATTTATTTTTTACAGTTCTGGAGGCCAGGAAGTCAGATCAGGGTGACAGCATGGTCAGGTTCTGGTGAGGAGCCTCTTCCTGGCTTTATAGTCAGCTGCCCTCTAGCTGTGTCCTCACATGGCAAAGAGAAGCAGCTCTGGTGTCTCCTCTTCTTCTTACAAGGACGCTAACTCCATCACAAGGGCCTCACCCTCCTGACCTCATCTAAGTCTAATCACCTCCCAAAGTCCCCGGCTCCTAATACCATCACCTTGGGGGTTAGATTTTCAACATACGAAATCTGGGGACACAGACATTCCATTTACAATGGGGAGCTAGTGCAGCGTTTTAAGCACTGAGAAAATCAATTCTAAAGTCTTTTACCCTCCATTAAATCAACAATTATCTGCCTCAGTTTTCCCAAATTCCATCCTGGACTCTAACTCTAGAAGCTTTTTAGGGACTCAGAATGAGTCTTGCTTAGGAAAACTCGGGGTTTCTCTGCATGCTGCTTTGGTAGTTCATGCAAATCTTCGTTTTCTCCATTCAGCAGAGACAGGTGATTTTCACCTTATAAAGTTCAATGATATCAGCTTTAAAGTTTTCCTTTGGTCCTACTTGTGTGATTTTTAAAAACTAAGCAGTGATCCACATGAAAGATGTTTGGTTACCCCTATGATTATAGATTAGACCAAGATGCTACGGCTTCAGACAATGTTAATCTTAACCTAGGCCTGGATTTATTAGGCTGCCCGGCATCCGAGATCTCAGATAAGTACATTTTCTACTCTAGCCTTTGCTGTATTAAGCTTCACATGGAAAATTTTCTAAGGGTTCAGAAAAGAAATACTTCAAACTGTAAACCACATAAGCCTTTCTTTTCAGTCTTGTCTTTTTTCCCCCACCTTCTCTTTCTTTCTGTATAATAGTGAAACTATCTTCAGTGCCCAACTGACTCATCTGGAAACCTGATCAGTGAGTTGAATTATCCTCACTTTTTAAAAAGGAGATGAATTATTTGTCTAGAACAAGAAACTGTGCACTGAGATGACTTGGTATAATGCCCTGAGGGGCAATAACAACACAGTGACCCAGCTACGCTGGGGAGGTGAATGTCGTGGGATTGAGGTGAATGGCCTTCTCTTCATTCAGTGTCTCCACTCCATCCCAGGCCACTGGCTGCAGAGATGAAAAGTAATGAGGGCATTATCCAGCTCCACAATTTCTGTAGGATTCTGGACATGCCTCTGGTGCATACACCCAAATGGGACCCATCAGATCTGAATTTGCTCCAGTTGATCCGCTTGTGACCAGGATCCAGGCCTAAGCCCTAAGTCAGCTGCAGAACTTCATGTTCCCACACTATTTTTTGCCTAGGCCTGGCTTCCTCTTGTGCCCTTTTACCCTATTGTTGAGAGTCTAGCCTGCCTCTCACCTGGCCCATTCAACCAGCAACTTGGGACAGCCTGAGGAACCCTGTGCAAGATCTCAATGGAAGAGAACAATTATTTTGCAGGCACAATGGAGACTACCCAAAGTGTACAGATAAATCTAGACCTTAGATTTGTCATTCATTTACAACTATTTATTGTGCTTTTGTGTGACAGCATTGTTCTGGGCACTGGGGCTACAGTAGGGAATTAAACAAACAAAATTCCCTGCATGCATGGAGCTTACATTCCACGCATGGAAGGGTAACAGACAAGATATAAGTTTTGATCCCGGATTCTCCAGGGCTGTGGTGGATCAGGGAAGAGAGCAGGACATTTCTCCGGACCTGTCTCTTCAGGGCTGAGCTGGACTGGGCCAGGATCCAGGGCCCAGTAACAGGGGTGGGTCAGCCAGGCCTGGCCTCTGCTGGAACTCCTTATGTGGTCTCCAAAGGGACTTTGCCTCCGTGAAGGCCTCTGGCCGAGCATACTTTGTAGAATCAGTCCCTCCTGGTACTACCTAGGTCTCCTAGGCAAGGCTGCAAATGTTGCTCACTTGTGGAACTCATGATAAAAACAACCCAAATTGCTATGGTAGTTGAAGAATGAAAGTCTGAGCTTAAGGGAGTGATCTGTCCCTGGAGGAAGTTGGGGGAAGGTAACAGCAAATAGGATGAAAGAGGGAGCCTGCAGAGGCAGGAGTTTTGATGATGAAAAGACTCCTTGAGATTCTTCTTTCTTTTCTCTTAGCTTCACCCAGCACTTACACATACACCCCGGTTCTCTCTCGAAGCTCCCAAAGCCCCTATGCATTAAATAAAGTTCAGAATGTAAGAAAAAATAAACTAGGCATTTTTTCTGTGACATGGATTACAGCATCTCCTCTGGTATGACTTACTACCCTAAAGCTTTTTAAAAGGATAGAAGCAATGAGGCTCGAAGCCCAACAACTGTTTCAAACCCATTAACTGGACTTGAGCTTCGACACGCAGCTTCTCTCTGATTCGAGGTGGTTGGGGTGTACATTTATGGCTGATGCATCTGTAGTTATAAATACTTGTGAAAAAAATAATGGGGCTTGAAGGTCGGAATAGTCCATTAACCCTAGAACTGCACCATCAGGGAGGTGAGGGAGCATCTTTTGTGGGGAGCAGACAGGTGTGAAAAAGTCCACACAAAGTATAATAGGGCACGTTTGGGAGACAAGGGGAATTTTCTGGTCACTTCAGAGTTTTATCTAAAGCCTAAGACTCGGAATACAAGGCTCTAAATTGATGACAAACTAAGTTCAGGAAATCACCCGCGACTGTGAATGGTTATAGTCACAGTACTACTATCCAGCCCTCTGGTAATCTATGAGAACTTGGGTTGAAGGCAGGTGCCTTGATGGGGAAGTGCAGTGCTGCTGAGAGAAGAGTGATTCCTGAATGGGCCCCTCATAAAGACTGGGCTGTCCCAATTATCCCCCTTCATTAAGTTGTTTGCAAACTGCCGACCTCCAGAGGGGTAGGGTGCCTGGCCCCGTAGGGGGCACTTGGAGGAAGAGGCCAGCGAGAGAGGGCTAGAATAGCAGGATGGCCAGGCAGACAGGGGACAAGGGCACGCTCTGTGGTTTCTGGTGTCCGAGGAGGACTGAGGGTAGATCCTGCACACACCACACACACCAGTAGATTCTGGAGGTGGGGGTGGTAGAGGGTGGATGAACTTGATGGTTACAGTTTTGCAAGAGGCACGGCCAGCAGAGCACTGTGAGGTCACGTGCTGGTGGTTCACTGGAAAATGTGGCTGAATCTTGCAAGGAACCATATGGCAAATATGGTGTTTTATGTACTGAACAGCCACTCTCACCTTCTACTTTATGAAGAGAAGTCCAATTCTCTTGGAAAAAACGTTGCTGGCTAAAATGCCTGGCTAAAAATCACATTGCCTAGTTGCAGCTCAGGTTGTTCAAGTAAAATAGGTCAACGAGGGGAGGCCTGCTGGGGATATCTCAGAAGGTTTGTTTTCCTGTGATGGACAATATTCTTTCCTCCTTTAGCTCTTTTTGCTCTTCCTTATTTCCTTATTTCTTGTAACTTGGTTGAGATAGCTGGAGCTCTGGCAGCTATTTTGTGAGAATGAGGATGAGAGTGCTACCCTAGGATGACAGAGCAATAAGCCAGAACGAGCTTAAGTCAAGGACAACATTGTGAAGCCACGGTAATAGCCCCAGACTTCTCATTACCTCTTTCTTACTTAAGCCACGATTGTTTGGATTTTCTGCTACTTATAACAGCATTTTATCCTTAATCATACATACCACCACTGCCTATAAGAGCTAGAGCCACCACCACCTGTCTCTGTGAAGCCCACAGGCAGTGAGCCAGATGAACAGCTAGTGACTGGCCCCAAAGGAGGGCCTCAGCTTCTCCATAGCAACAACAGAAGGAGAAAGTCCTCCCTCCCTGTCCCTGTTCTTACCCCAACACTGAAGGGAAAGGGGGAGAGTGTGAGTACAGACCCCCCACCCCTGCCACCCAATGACTGCTCCACGCCAAGCCTCAAGAGACTTAAATCTGGCCCGTGGGACAGTGTGTGGAATAAGTGTTTAAACCAGTCTTAAAAACTGAAAATGACCGTTTTAATAAGCAGAAGTAATTGTCAAGTTTTGGAGTCAGGTTGAAATGTTGAGGGAGACACTATCCAGTGCAAAAAAGGGATTGGATTCAGCAGAATTAGAGACACTTTGGAAAACAACATTATTTCAATTCTGTACCCCTATAGAGTTAAAATATCTTAATAAACTGCTTATAACATAAATCTGCTTAATTTCAATTCTCTTAGATCCATCCCCACATCTCTATGTACTGATATGGAAAGATTTCCAGGACAGATCCTAAGTTAAAGGAAAACAGAGGAAAGTACAACACAGCATGCGCTACATTTGGAACATAAAAGGGGGCAAACAGGAACGGCCCTGGAAACACGTACCGGACTATCTACAGGGTGGATGGCAATGGAGGAAGAGCAGGATTTCTGAGAAGATATTTCTTTATATGGATTTGATTCTCGAATCATGTGAATGTATTCCCAACTAAAAATTTTAAATTCGAAATGTTAGTGTCACAGAGTATTCAACTTTCTTACAGAAAAGACATTTAGATCAACAGATGACAAAAATAGGAGACTGCAAAATTCTCCCTTCCATCCACCTCCAATAATGAAATCAGTATTTGTTTGCTGCTTTTTTTAGACAAATCTCCCCGTTTTGTAAAACAAGGGAGTATTTTTTGTTTTACAACACTGAGAGATTTAGGTAAGCTGTGAGTTAGTAGAAACACCCGGAACCATATGAGGGAGCTTCAGCTTTTGTGTGAAGGAAAGAAAACAGTTTGTGACTTTAGCTGAAACAAATAATAATTAATATATTACTGTATATAATTTATTACTATAGTATATTTTATATTGACATAAAATATATTAGCATATTTACATATTTTATATCGATATAAAATATATTAGCATATTAATATATTAGTATATCCATATATTAATTTAATGCATGTAATATATTAATACATATATGTGTTATATATAATATAAAATTGTATATTATAATAACATATACTAATATAATATGTTACATATCTTAGTAACATGTGACTGTATATAATTTTATGTTAATTTATTTTTCAGACTTCTTGTGACCAGATTTTCTGTACCTAAGAGAAATTTTCTGTAACTAAGAGAACTTTAGCAGCAGAAATATAACACTAGTGAGAAATCTAACACGTTTGTTTATTTAAGGCAAGGGTTGGCAAACTATAGCCCGTGGGCCCAATCCAGCCAGCTGCCTACTTTTTTACAGTCAGTAAGCTAAGAATGGTTTTGACATTTTTGAGTGGCTATGTTTTAAATGGTTGTATAAATATCTACATAATGTCCTTGCTATGGCCTCTTGGCCTCCAAGTCTGAAGATGGGAAAACATTGCTCTGGGTTGGGTGTTTCTATTGTGCTAACGCCTCATTTGGTACCGAAAGCCCTGAAGCAAAAGACTTAGTTGGGTCCCGTTACAGCTGCCAGATGCAGAGAAGGCCTAGCATGCCTCAGTATGTCACCGGCCCATGAATATGGCTCTTAAATACAGAAAAGATGACACGTCAGCCTGTTGCAATGGGGTTCTGTGGCTTGAAAAAGACCTCTGTATTGTATATGAATCTTAGTAATTGGAACTTGGACTCATCACGTCTTTTTTAGCAATGACATTGTAACAGCATGGACCCATCCATCATCGTGTCATCCTTATGAAAATGGTCTCCACTGGTCAGCTTGTCATAGTTAATTAGTCTTCCAATGTATGAATAGTCAGAAGCAAAGTGACTTTGAGGTTTTTTTTGACAATTTTAACAGTGAACTCCAGAGATACCTGATCTTTCCTGCCTTTTAATTAGAGCCTTTTCATTTGAGAAGGAGAGTGTCCTTGTGGATAGGAGTATAGCCAGCCTAGTTCTGCTTCCCATTTTCAGTTCTGTAGGCGACTCATAGCAAACACAGGCAAGTCGGTGACTGAGTCCTCAAATATGTGCAGTCCAGGAAGTTCTAGAATAAAATGCGGTTAGCTGATTGCTACTCAAATGTAGATATTTTTGATATCTTAGTGAGACAAGGGTAGTGTATTAGATACCGCTATGAAATCTCTAAACTTAGTAGTTTAAAAAAGATGAACAACCATTTGTTTAGCTCAAGATTCTGTAAATCATCAGTTTAGTCTGGGCATAGCTTGCTCCGTCAGGCACCCACAGTCAGTGGTGTTGGTGTGTTGGGTGGGTGGGTGGGTGGTTGTCTTCATCTTGGCTGGGCTCTCTCATGTCTCAGGCTTTGGCTGGGACAATGACCTATGCCTCTCTGGTCCACATAGCTTCTTCTCCCACAGCAGGCTAGCCCAGGCAGAGATAGGGGTCTCGAAAGAGAGTGAATGTGTGTAAGAACTCTTAAAGCCTAGGCTTGGAATGGGTAAAATATCACTCCACCATATTTTAATGGTCAAAGCAGGTCACAAGGAGAGCCTGGACCCAAAGTGTAGGGAAACAGATTACCTCTTGATGGAAGGGGCTTCAGAGTCATGTTTCAAGGGCATGGTTGCAGGAAGAAGAAGGGTTGTGGTTATTTTGCCATCTACCTCTGGGAGCTAAAACATGAAGGAACACATGCAAGGTGTGAACCGGCCCTGCTGCCAGACAAGGCGAGGGGAAGAGGCCATGATCGTGAAGTCTAGATGCTACGCTGTGAGAGAGGGACTGGTCAGGGGAACTCAGTGACCTCAGCTACAGCAGGGACATAGATGATACCGCTGTTTGTCCCCAGGTCTCATTTCTGGCAGAAAAGAGTGAGGGAGCCTCCAGGAGAGAAGTCAGACTTGCAGAGGATGAGTAGGCGTGTGAGTAGCACCATGGGGGGTTTTGGTTAATTTAGTGAAGAAAGAAGGTATTTTTCCATATACATTGGGAAAGCAAGAGTGAACACAGGCTCTGAGTTCGACAGGCTAGTGGAGAGGAAAGAAAACTTCTGCATGCAGGAAGGAAATCCCCTGAACCAAGAGGCTGAGGTTTGATGTGAGCACAGCCTTCCAAGGCACACACACATGACTTCTAGTTGTGGTGTAACACCTTATTAACTGTGTGACTTTGGGCACATCACTTAACCTCTCTAAGGCTCAATCTCCATATCTGTAAGATAAGGATAATAATATATGCCTCAGAGGACTGTAGGGGTGACTAAAGGAGATAATCCATGTAACATGTCTAAAGCGATACCTGGCAGGATAACGGCTGTCCATGAGTGTCCATTGTTACTAACCTTCTTACCTTTTGTTGCTATTGATTTTTCATGCATGGCCCACAATTCTACTTTGCAGTACTGGCCACACTGATGAGCTCTCCTAGTATTTTAGATGAACAGTTTCATGTGGATGTACCACTATCAATTCTAAAGTAATATACATTGAGATAAATGAATTGTCCCTTCATACCATGTTCCTTTCCCAAATGTTTGTATCTGTTCATTCAGCACCACCATTTAGCCACCCAAAGAATATGCGTTTCCTTCCTCCCTTCAGACCTCATATCTGGTCATCAAACTATGAAATATCTCTCACCCTGTACTTCCCATTCCATTCCCCCACTACCTGCAGAATCTGAGTTCTCACTTGATACTTTGAGTACCACTTCAGAGTTCTTACAAGTTTCCCTGCCTCCGGGCTCTCTATGCTTTCATCCATTCTGCATCTTGTTGCAAAATTGATCCTCCAAAAAGCAATCCCTTGCTGAAAGCCGTCAATAGTGCCTCACTGCTTACCAGCTGACGTCCAAACACTGAGTTTGATGTTCAAAGCTCTCCACAACCTGACCCAGGCCTTGTTACTAATCTTCCAAGACTCCGGGCAAGGTCATTTGGCTTTATACAATTTTCGTATCTCTATTTTGTGTTCCCAATAAGAGTGTGAGCCTCTAGAGCAGAGGTTGGCAAACCATAGCCTGTGGACCAATTCTGTGTGATCCATAAAGCTAAAATGTTTACTATCTGACACGTTATGGAAAAGTTTATTGACTCTTGCTCTTGGGGGTAGAAGCATGTCATAGATGACTTTGTTTTTCCTACAGAACCATGTACTCTTCAATGAACATTTATTGACCTCTAAGCATCCCATTTCTCATTCCTGTAAATTTGTTTCCTTCACAGAGGGCCTTCTTCTCTTCTGCCTACTTGGGTGAACTTTTTCAATCTTCTTGGACCCACATCAAATCCTCTGGAAATTCTGACTCTTGCTCAATGCTGAATCCCAACAGCACTAAACCACACATCCTGTGCTCATCTTCTGCTTCCAGTTAGTTCTTTGCACCAGAGTAGGTCGTGAACCTAATTGACACCTGGTGCTTAGCTACCAACTGGTTATTGTCCGCCCTTCAGTACTCAGTAGATATTGTCTGGCCTGGGAAGTGTTCTCTGACTCTGTCATTCTCCTCCCCCACAACTGAGTTAGGAACCCTTCTTCGTACTCCTCCAGCTGCCCGGACTTTCCATCATGGCCCTTGTCTTTGTGTACTGTGATTGTTGATTTACTTCTAAGATTCTCCAATTGGACTGTGACCTCCTTGAGGACAGGCTAGTGTCTAATTCACTGATGTATTCCCAGCACCTGGCATGGTGCTGGAGACAATTCACATTTTTGAAAAAGTAATGGATTGATGTAATCAATAGGTGCTGATTAATTACATGCCTGATGTGAAATATTGGTACTATTCCTCATGGCACCCTATTTACATGCTTCAGTTCTCTAACTAGTCTGTTATGTGTAGTCTAGTTATACATAGTAACTGGACTTAGTTATAATAACAAACTTTCCTTAGTTATACTCTATGGCTAGTTTGTATCTCTCGGTATTAGTCAATGGCTATCAACTTTTATATGACTGAGGTTATCAGGCCAAAACTCGGGGCAACCTGGGAGAAACCAAGCTAGGCGATCCAGGTCTTTGGCAAGAGAGACATGTGACTTTTTTCAATCCCACTTTCTTTCCTCGACTGTGGGCTACTAAAACAAATAGCAGCTCTCCCTCTTTATGAATTAAGCATTTCAAGGACAGCCTGGCTGTGAAATAAAATGATCCAGACAAATTATTGCACACTCATAGCCAGATTTCTGAATCAAGCCTGAGCCTGCCTAGAGCGCCACGTTCACCTAGCACAAAATAATACCAAATGTTTGGACTTGGAAACCATTTGCCAAATGTTGGGCTAATATAACAAAACACACACACATTATCAGAGACAGAAAATGGCATCCTGGAAACAGTTTAACCCACTGCAAATGAGAAGTAAGAGCCTCGTTCAGCAGAAAAGTTCTTTCCCACTCTCGGGTTTCCCCTGGAGCTGTTTGCTGCTTGAACCTCTCTCATCTGCTCTCGGTTTTTCCTGGGAGCACATCATATATTACAATCACATTTCACTTAGCTGTCCATGATCAGTTTCTCAAACAGGAATACATTAGAGACAGGTTGTGAATTGGCCAGCCATGTCAGCCCCGATCTCCTTGCAGTAAAATGGATGCAGAATAACCACATTTTCCCTTCTCTCTGTGTGCTGGTGGCTTCCACAGGAACCCCCTGGAAATGAAGCATAGAAAGAAGCTCACCTGACCAGCCAGAGAACAGACATTTGGCATTTTTAAATGCCTTTTAAGTGTCTAGATAGATGGTATACTACCCTATAGCCTTTTCAAAATCTGTAAGACATGCTGTGAATGTTGTTGTCTAAAAACACAGCCCTGGAAAACCCTCCGGGTGTCCGGGTGTGGAAGGCAGCAACCTCACCACTTCTGGAAAGAAAAGGTTCTCACCTGCTTCAGGAAAAATCTCTTTCTACCAGATGACAGGACAAGGAAAAGCTAGCAGAATGTTTTGCTCATAATTTTTATCCGATCAATCATATGTGATAAGCAATGCAGTTTGGTCACAAAAACAATATGCAAGATGGGAGATTGACTGCTTCAAGGGCTGGCAGGAAAGGGCACATTTCTTCAGGATGACATCAAAAGTCACTTGTTGCCTTGAGTGAGTGGTCAGAATTGCAAGTTCAGTGGCAATGGATGCTTTCATGTAAAGCCCCATGACCTGAAGATAGCTCTCAAGTTGATGCTCAATTGTCACGTGCACCTGAGACATCCCAAGGGGCCCAGCAAAGCAGGAGAACAGTCCAGAATTCTCTGGGGCTGTGGCCCCTAAGTCCAGAGGAGAAGGGTCATGAGGAATGTGGTGGTCGGACCCATAGAGGTCTAAAAAGTTTGCTTTTGCTTTTTCTACCCAGAGTTTATACCCAAATTGCACTTGTTACCACTCTCTTTTGAGGAAAGGCAATCCAGAGCCCACAAGCCATGGACAAGAGTCAGAGGAAAAAAAAGAATGTGCCCACCCAAGCTGGCAGGCACCTGGGCCTCTTCAGCAGCTTGAGGTCTGACCTCCCTGCTCAGCTGGGGAAAGCAGGGGAGATAAGACAGGACTGATCCTAAGGTCTCATCGGCATCCTTGACCTTGGCAGAGGGCAGACATGCAGACGTGGTCCTTGTTTGCATGGGGGTGAGGGGTGGGAGGAGCAGGGGGAGTGGAGGAGAACGGCCTTGCTTTGCTGCTGGAGACCAGCAAGGGCCATTCAGTAAACAAAGCAAAGTAAAGCAAATGACAACAGCAAAGCAAGGTGTGAAAGGGAGAAGGGTAGATTTCTAGGAAGTCTCTGGCAGGTTGAGGTGCTGCCTTGCCCAGAGAAAGGCCATAAGGTGCTGGTGTTTCCATGATGCCAAACGGGTGGGGACTGCCACAGGAGAGGCTGCAGACTGCCCTGAGCCCTGGGCGATTGGCCCTGCTCATCATGGTCCTCTTCAGTCATTACCATTGCCTCGTTAGCTTCAGCAGACCTCTGGCTTCAAAAGTGGGAGTTAGCCTGAATCATAGATGCTGGAGAGAAGAGAAGGTGGGCAGCATGGAGAAACACCTAGGGGAATGCACCTAAGAATCCCACTGCCATCCTCCCCAAGCCTGAATCTGTCTCCTTGCTCAATCATGTAAGGGAATGTTCCACCTGCTGCATCGTTTGGCTTTGAGAAGTTCCTGTCCTGCTTTCTTTGAGAACACTCCAGGCTTCCTCTTGTTCTTTTGTTCTTCATATCTCACCTAATTTCCCAGGCATTCCCATACCTCGATGCTTCTCAGAACATGGTTCCCCAGCCCTAAGCTGCCCTGAGAATCCTGACCGGAAGCTTCCTGCATCCTAGTTAAAGAGGTTGGTGCCTGCCATCTCTCTGTGGGAGGGGCAGTGGGATGTACCTGAGGCTCCTTAGTGGAGCTATTCCAACTTGAGCTTCTGCCCTAGTCTGACCAGAACAGCATTCGGCTGTTTATCTGTTTTCACAGCAGGTGTCCCTGCCACTAAGAGGTTGTGCCACATTTGTTATTGGGTCACCCCGATGGGTCCCATGGCTGTCTCCTTTCCTTTCATTCCAGCAGTGTGTACCCTTCACCCATGTAGTACCCCCCCCCCACCATTTCTTCCAAGTCAGTGTCTGCTTGAGCCACAAGAGACACTGGCTGTCCTACCAAGGGGCTCAGGATAGACACTAGTGTGCCATACCATTGGCTGGTGCCAACTATAAGATGGTGTCTTTCATACTAGCACTGAAAAGCTCATCGTTGGGACCTTGGTAATGCCCAGCATAGACAGCATGCTACATCCCTAATTCCTAGAGGATGTCCTGCAATTCTTCCACAGTCTGTCATTGCAAAGGAGATGTGGGGACATCTCCCTTACTTGGCAAGGCTGCCTTGCAGCCTACAATCACCCAGCCAAGGGCACAGCCTGATCCCCATTACCAGCACCACAGAGGGGCTGCCTCGAGACCCAGTGGTCTATAATGGATGCCATTTCACTTACGGAGAGTACAACACCCTCTGCCCCCATGTCCCAGAGACAGAGAAGCCACTCCACAGTCAACTCTCTCCCCTTCTGCCTGAACCTATTTTCCAGCTCTACCAATTCCACAGCTGTGTGGTCCCACATGGTGGTGCACTGTGGTCTTCCAGGCAGAGGCAAGTCTTGCAGGGCTACCTGCTATGGGCACACTGGGTCGGCTTTTATCTCGGTGGTGACCATCAGATGCACAGAGGGGATGGGAACCTCTAAAAGCTCATCCCAGTCTTCACTTTCCTCCCCACTAGAGCTCTCCATAGGGTCTCAGGACTTAGGGTCTCAGGAGGATTTAGTCATGATAGCTCAGACCCATTGATATGGTGGCTGGTGACCGTTCAAATGGGCTACCCGACAATCCAGGGTCTCCATCTTGTCATCCTGTGCCTGCAGGCAGGACAGTAAGCTCTCCAATGTTTCAGCCTGAGCTAATCTGGCATCTCTTTCTAATTGCTGTTCATCCTGTAACTGACAAACACTTGCCTGCAACGTGAACTCAGCTTCAGTGGCTACTCTGTAGAGCAGCCAGCCAATTGCAGCTGCCACCACTTGGGCATCTGACCCTTGCTCAGTCAGAGCCATCTCCTGCAACAACTCTTCCAGATCCTTTAGCATTTTGGGGGCATCCTTGTGCTCACATGTTGGACCCCATCCATCAAGGATAGTGGCTTTCAGGTCCCACATAGATATGGACGGCCAGCTCAGAATTTCCCCTGTGGATTCCCCTTGCCTGATCCCACCATCTTGGTGCTCACAGGATTTTCTCCAGCCTTCTGGATAGCTCACCAATTGTGCTAAATCCCTGTCAACTCCAAGGAGGATGGCACCAGGTTCAAGACGCCAAAGAGACCCAGAGACAGCAACTGAGACATGGGGTTATTGGGAGTTTGCATACAGGGGAGAGAGTCCAGTGGTGGCAGGCTGGCAGGAGAACTGCTGGTTCAGTGGTGGTGGGCTGGACAGAAGAACTACACAGCCCAGTGGCAGTAAGCTGGGCAGGAGAACTGCATGGCCCAGTGGCAGTAGGCTGGGTAGAAGAACCACAACCACTTGCAAAACGCATGCAGTTATATGGCATTTTCACTTAGCACCCTTCCCCTAACAGTCTCCACCTGGCAATCTTCATCCAACCCAAAACTCAGAGTCTTGATCCCCTGTACAGCCCTTGTTCCACAGGATGGGCTGGGGGCTCAGATGTTCCTCACAGATAAGGAATGAATCCCCTCCAAACACACATTCAGGTGTGTCAGCCATACGGGGTCATTCTCAGGGTATGTGCAAATCATTGCTGTCAGAGGTGTTTACCATATATGTCTGGGCACATTATAAGTGTTTCAACAATACTTGCCGGCTGAATAAAAAAAAATTAAAAAAATAGATGGATAGAATATTTCTGAAAGCCCAGGCCTACATAATATTATCTCAAACGCCCCAGATTTAGTGATTCCCTATAAAATCCCACGCCTAGAAATGAATCCACTTCCCAGCATGCGTGGCACAAATAGGCATTCTTCCCTATTCTCCTCTTGTCAATTAACCAACAAATATTTATCAAGGATCTACAACATGTCTAGCACTATTCTTGTGCAGGAAATAACAAAGTTCTCCCTGCCTTCAAGGAGCTTATAGTTTATTTTTTACTTTTTATTTTTAATTGACAAAAAATAGTTGTTCATATTTAAGGGATAAAATGTGATGATGCGATGTTTTGATTGATGTATACACTGTATTAGAAAGATTCAATCAAGCCAACTAATATATCCATTTTCTCACCAACTTATTTTTTGTGGTGAGAATGTTAAAAATCTATTCTTTTAGCAATTTTGAAATATGTAACACATTATTATTAACTGTGCTCAACATGCAGTGCAATAGATCACTAAAGCTTGTTACTCCAGCCTGAGACTTTGTACCCTTTGATCACATCTTTCTCCATCTCTACCCCTCTTCCCCAGCCTCTGGTAACCACCTTTCTACTCTCTGTTTCTTCATGGAATATCTTTTTCTATCCCTTCACTTTCAGTCTATTTGTATCCCTAGAGGTGAGATGAGTTTTTCTGGGCAGCACAGAGTTGGGCCTTACATTTTTGTCCATTCAGCCACTCAACATCTTTTGATTGGACAATATAATCCACTTACATTCAAAGTAGTTATTGACATGTAAGAGCTTAGGATTGCCATTTTGTTAAATTTTTTTCCGGTTAATTTGTAGATCTTTTGTTTTTCTCTTCCTTTGTGGTTTGATGATTTTCTGTAGTGGTATGCCTTAAATTCTTTTTAACTTTTGTGTATTTACTGAAGGTTTTTGCTTTGTGGTTATCATGAGACTAACATAAAACATCTTATATGAATAACAGGTTATTTTAAGCCGATAATAACTTTGCTTGCACAAATTTTACACTTTTACTTCCTCTTAATTTGTTTTTGGTCACACATTTTGTATCTTTTATAATTTGTGTCCCTTAACAAATTATTGTAGCTATTGTTGTTTTTAATAGTTGTCTTTTAACCTTCATCCTAGAGATATAATTGATTTTCAGATGACCATTATAGTATAAAGATTCTGAGTTTGACCATATATTTACTTTCACCAATGAGTTTTATATTTTTGTATATTTTTATGTTGCTACTTAGCAACTCCCCCCCTTTTTAAGTCTGAGAAAGTGATTATCTCCTTTTCATTTTTGAAGAGTGGGATTTCCAAGTATAGTATTCTTAGTTGGCAGGTTTATTTATTTTGTTTAATCTTTCAGCTTTTTGAATATATCATCCCATTCCCTTCTGGCCCACAGGATTTCTGCTGAAAACCCTCAGAGAGTCTTATTAGAGTCCCCTTATATGTAACTGTCACACACGTCCGTGTGAAGAAACCACCAAATAGGCTTTGTGTGAGCAACAAGGCTGTTTATTTCACCTGGGTGCAGGTGGGCTGAGTCCAAAAAAGGAGTCAGCAAAGGGAGATAGGGGTGGGGTCGTTTTATAGGATTTGGGTAGATAGTGGAAAATTATAGTCAAAGGGGGTTGTTCTCTGGCAGGCAGGGGCGGGGGTCACAAGGTGCTCAGTGGGGGAGCTTCTGAGCCAAGAGAAGGAATTTCACAAGGTAATGTCATCAGTTAAGGCAGAAACCAGACATTTTCACTTCTTTTGTGATTCTTCAGTTACTTCAGGCCATCTGGATGTATATGTGCAGGCTTGGGCTCAGAGGCCTCACATTTCTCTTGCAGCTTTCAATATTCTCTCTGTCTTTAATGTTTGACAATTTTATTGTTATGTGTCTTGGTGTGAGTCTCTTTGGACTCATTCTATTAGGTGTATGTTGAGTTTACTGGATTTAGGTTTTTATTTCCTTCCTCAGAAGTAGGAAGTTTTTGCCATTATTTTTTTGAGTATGTCCTCTGTCCCTTTCTCTTTCTCCTCATCTTTTGATACTCTGATAATGCACATATCATTCCACCTGATGATGTCCCATAGTCCCTTAGGTTGTCTTGTTTTCTTTCTTTTTTCTCCTCATATTGTGTAATTTTCTATAACCCATCTTTATGTTCACTACTTCTTTATTCTGCTTGATCTAGTCATTGTTAAAGCTTTCTATTGAATTTTTGAATTCAGTTATTCTTCAGCTTGATGATTTCAGTTTGTTTGCTTCTTCTTCTTCCTTTTTTTTTTTTTTTTTTAACATTTTTCTATCTCTCTATTGAAGTTGTCAGTTTTTTCATGCGTTGTTCTTACCTTGGAGAACATCTTTACAATTGTCCTTTTGAATTCCCTGTCAGGTAAATCACATATCTCCATTCCATTGAGTCAGTTTCTGGAGATTTATCTTGTTTTTTTATTCAGAAGATATTTTCTTCATTTTCCTGTTTTTTCATTTTCCTTCACTCTCTGCATTGGTCTCTGCACGTTAGATTTAAAAAACTACCTTCCCTAATCTTGTTATACTGCTCTCTTTTGGGAGCTGCTCCTGCCCAATTTAGAGGCACAAACAGGTGCCTCTAAACTGTTTGTGCATGTCCCCAACCTGCTGTTTTTGTTCTTAGTGGCTTCCAAGAAATTAAAGTGTCATGTGGGTGTGGTGGCACACACCTGTAGTCCTAGCTATTTGTGGGGGCTGAGGCGGGAGGATCACCTGAGCCCAGGAGGTTGAGGTTGCAGTGGGCCATGATCATGATCATGCCACAGCATTCCAGCTTGGGCGACAGCATGAGACCCTGTCAAAAAAAAAAAAAAGAAAGAAAGAAAGACAGACAGACAAACAGAAAGAAAGAAAGAAAGAGAAAAAGGAATTAAAATGTCAAGTTGTGCTATTGTCTTAAGAGAGGTGGGATAGAAGCCAGGACTTTGGGATGCAGATGGTGTTAGATGTATGTTCTAGTTCCTTCTTCCTTTGCAGAGAAACTGAGAGCTAGAGTTTATCTCCACTCATTCTGCTCTACATCAAGGAAAGAGTCTGAAGCAGATGCTTGTACTCTTGATCAGACTACTCACTTTTAGATGACTGCTGAAAATTTACAAGTTTAAAAGTCACCTTTTTGTTCTCAGTGGTCTAGGAGACTCAGGAGTGCAGAGTCTGTCAACTCCCATAGTGAGGTGATTTAGGAGCTAGTCCTTCAGGTGGAAGCTGTAAAATTTGGAGCATGCAGAAACTACTTCCAGGGAGAGTCTGCAGATTTGAATTTATTTCTGGAGCAAGCCAGGGAAGAACGTGTGGGGAGTTTCCACTCTCCTGTTTGAGCAAGCAGAAGTTTCACACCTTCCTAGCAAGGGGAGATTTCTGGTCTGGAGTTATCACTGAAGCAAGCCAGAGAGAAAGGTGCAGGGAGTGCTTACTTTCTCTTTCAGGCATGGAGCGGTCCCCCAGCATCCTCCCAATGACAGATTCCAAGACTTTATCTTTAGAGTAAGCCAGGGAAGATGGCACAGGAGTGCTGTCATTCTTGCCAGCATAGTTCTCCAACCTCTTTCTACAGAGAGATAGCAGGGCTGGGATTTTCACTAGAGCAAGCTGGGGAAGGAGGTGCAGAAAGTGCTCACTCTCCTGTTCAAGAAAGAAGTCTGAGACCCTCCTTGCAGAGAGAGCATTCTGGTCTGGAGTTATTGATGAAGCAAGCCAGGGAAGAAGCCACCGGGAATGCTCACTTTCCCTTTTGGGCATGGAGAGGTCCACCAGCCTCCCTTTAATAGAGATTGTAGAGATTTATAGCTTATTTTTTTGAAGACAGACAATAGATATTCAAATAAATCCACAGTTCTATGAGAAAAATTAAAGAGTTTAGCTTGACACACAATGACCAGGTTTAACCAAACTCAGGTCTGGCTGCTTGCCGCTCGGAAGCCAAAACACGAGAAGCAAGGTGGAATGGAGGAAAGCGGTTTTATTCAAAGGCTAGACATTGAGAAGAATGGCTGTACTTAGGTCTCAAAGAACCATCTCAAATTTTTAGGCTGAGTGAAGGGGGTTGAGAAGGGAAACTTGGTATGGGAAGCATGTGGGAGTGGTGCAGGATGGAGGTCGCCATATCTTGCTCCAATGGCTATCTTGAGTTGTTGTCCACCTGGAGTATGAACTGGGACCATTTTGACAATGGTTGGGTTGTAGATTAACTACCTTGAGGCAATTTCTAGGTGGGGGAGACTTCCACAACTGGATCTCTATGCCTTGTTTATTTCAAGATTAGCCCCTGGAACTTCTAAGCAAGTACATCATTAGACAAGCAAATATGGTGCAAGGGAGTGTCTGGAATAGAAAGAGGAAGAAGTGTTTTCTTAAGATTAAGAAGAGAGAAAATGAAACTTCAAAATACATTTTGAGGTTAAGATACTGGGTTACATACAGTGTGAAGAGTGTATGCTACTTTTGTCATTTTATGGTTCCAGCTATAGTAGTGGAGGCTTAGTAGGGGATGGTAGATGACCTGTCTTAGATTCATTTGCAAACCAATGGTCCAGGCTCAGCATATATTTCAAATCACACCCAGTAGAGGATGTGGCAGGTCTGGATAGGGTTTATTTTTTAATTAAAACAAAAATTTTTTTTGAGAGAGGGCTTTGCTCTGGAGTGCAGTGGTGCAGTCATGGTTCACTGTAGCCTTGACCTCTTGGACTCAAGTGATCCTCCTATCTCAGCCTCCCAAGTAGCTAGGACTACATGCATGCACCACCACACCAGGTTAATTTTTTATTTTTATTTTTGTAGAGATGAGATCTTGCTATGTTGCTAAGGCTGGTCTCAAACTCCTGGCCTCAAGCAATCCTCCTATCTTGGCCTCCCAAAGTGCTGGGATAACAGGTATGAACCACGGAGCTCAGCCAGTTTTATGCCCTAAGAGGCTTCAGGTGTTAATGTCCTGGTTCTAGTGATGAGGGATAATGGTTAGCACTTGTCATGACTTGATTAGGAATGAAATAATATAGTGACTATATAGTAACCAATGTAATCAAAAACAGTTGCATCAAAAATACCTGGCTGGGATGGCAACTAGGTTCTTCTCTCATGTTGATTCTGGTGTAGGAAAGTTTAAATTTTTCCCCTGAAGTTTCGATAATTTGAGTCTATAAAACAAATTTATAATAGTTGAAAGAAAAAAGGCATACACATTTATTGACATGCATATGGGCATGAGAATCATACACAAAATATGAGGCTTAAAGGTGGGGGGTTGATGATTGAAGTTTTATACCATCCTGAGATTACGGAAAAAATAGGGGCTTGGAGCATGGCAAGACAGGTTACAGGAGGGAGAGAAGAGAAGAAGGCTAGCATAAGACCACTAGCCTGGCTAGTGAGGATGGTCTTGTTATGCCGATGAACCTCATAGGTAGCAACCCTTAAAATATAGATAGATAGTAGCCTGTAATAACAGTTTCTCTGTCAGATCTTCAAAGGTGTCAGACTCTGAGTCTGTCTCTCTCTCTTTCTCTCTCTCCCCATCAGTTAATCTTTCCTAGCTCTGGACAAGGGTTGCCTCAGAAAAGTCCTGTTTGCATGTCCTAGTTACTTCACTTTATTTCCTCCACAGATGCAAATCTCCTTTTCCCCCAAAAGGGAGGAAATTGCAAGGCTATTCTTGTGCTTGCAGCCTCTCTGAATAGCCATATCAAATTATGCCAAAGAAGTATATTTGGCTGGGCTCAGTGGCTCATGCCCATAATTCCAGAACTTTGGGAGGCCAAGGTGGGTGGATCACTTGAGGTCAGGAGTTCCAGACCAGACTGACCAACGTGGTGAAACCCCGTATCTACTAAAAATACAAAAATTAGGAGAGTGTGTTGGCAGGTGCCTGTAATCCCAGCTACTTGAGAGGCTGAGGCAGAAGAATCGCTTGAACCCAGGAGGCGGAGGTTGCAGTGAGTCAAGATCGCGCCATTGCATTCCAGCCTGGGAGATAGAGCAAGAGTGAGACTCTGTCTTAAAAAAAAAAAAAAAAGTATATTTTCGGGTAAAATATTTTTTGTTTCCTTCACTGGTCAATTAGTAGGGGCTGTTTAGAACACTGTCTTGAGAAGAATTCCTCAGTGAGAATTCCAATTTCAGAAGGAGTTAGAAGCAAGCTAAAGCAAAGCGAGTGATTATTCTTTTGGCACCCTAGGAATCAAAGAACAGTATGTTCTGAAGCAAATCATGCTGTGTTTTCTGAGGACACAAGGACTTCATCTGACTTCTTTTTTGATCTGATCCGAGCCATTAGCCAATGAGAAAGGTGATTGAATGGTGATGTCTTCCGTGAATCCAGTAATAAGTATGCTTGTGTCCATCTGTGATGGTGCTTAGTCCTATCCAGGCCCAAATCCACAATAGAGCATAACTTTTCAGTAACTGCCCAAGGCTTAGGAAATTAACTATTATACCAAAATGTCCAAAACACATGAGCATGAACCTGCAGTGGATGGTAAGCCTTAGTGGCTCACAGATGCAGTATAGATTAGAAAGACTGCTGGACTACTGGATAGCATAATCCACAGGGTCTAGTTTTGTTTTTTTTTTTTTTTTGTAACACTCACAAACTGTATGAACTTGAGAAGGTCAGTTTCTTTCCTAAGCATCCGTTTCTCCATTTATTAAAAAAAAAATTCAGCCCGATAATTCCTGTTCTTCCCACTTCACAGGGATTTTATGACAATCAAATGAGCTCATACTTGGGAGAGCACTTCACTCGGTGCTAGACAAGAACAAGCTATCATCATTAGTTTGCTGGTGACAGGGAAAGCTGCTGCTTCCTTTTCTTCTTCTTCTTTTTTTTTTTTTTTTTTTTTAAACAGGGATAGTCATTTATGCACCAGAAAGAACAGTTAAATTCCTAGGCTGTGTGCTTCTCTTAGTGAAATGATTTAGAGCCATGTGTAAATAGTACATAAATTTATTATGACTCGGGTCCAAACTGGGGAATGTGTCTGTATATACACACACATGCAATCACCTCTCAACATCTAACAGTGAAAAATATTGCAGCCTTGTAAAAAACAAAGCCACCTTCTTCCTAACTCCTGACATCTAAAATGTCCTTAAAATAAATGGGAAAGAAAGTTCACTCTACACACCTGTGCAATGGAGTTTTTATGAATCAGACAAATTTTGAGTCTCGCAGGTAATGTCAGACCTGAGAGTGATGTTTACACTCCTGGTATTTCAAGCTTAACTACTTGCTGCTGATTCGCCCAGATGGCTCTCTAGGCACAAGGATACGGAACCACTATTTATTTACTCCAAAGAAACAAACAAACAAAAAGCTGACCATTGGACCAAGTTAATCAAAAAGTTTTTAATAGAGTAATTGAACGACCAAGGCAAATGCTTGGAGCCATAAACAGGTGGCACAAATCATTTTTAGTCTTGTTAGAGAATGCGGAGCGGGCTGCTGCAGGGAGATGATTTGCTGCCTAATTAATCTGCATGTTGCCACCCTGGAATTTATTCATTTTGGGGCATGAATCCCATCTGTAAGGCCAGTTGTTAGAACTGGTGAGAAAAGACTTTCTTTTTTCCTTATTTATTAGAGGAGAGAGGAAGAGAGAGAGAGAGAGCAGAGAGAGCTCATGTAGTTATATTTCAGCTTGAAGCAAATCAAATACTTCTCTGAGTCTTCAGTATTTGAAAGCAGCCAAATGGCTGATGCAGGATGGCCTGTTCCTTTCGTATTTATGAAGGAATTTATATGTATGTGTGTGTATATATATCACATTTCCTTCATAAATGTATATATTACAAAACCACATATATATTACATTATATATGTGTGTGTGTACATATATATAACTTTTTTGTTTTTAGTGGCAACATCTTAATCGGACAGAGCTGCTAGTCACTAACAGTGAAGTGAGATGTTTTGATTAGCCAATCAGTCAATGCTGCACTAGTCTAAATAGTGTCTTTGTGAAAGTTAGAAAAGGCACCCCTTGCTCAAGACATTTTACTTCTATTTGCTGGGAAATTGTCATACTACATTGAATATGTTAGAGTAAGACATACTTCCACCTGCCAGAAAGCTGTCATCACACAAACTGAAACCTACAGTGTCTTCAATGCGAAGACTACCTCTTTAGATGCCTTGCTCTTGTGTACCACATGGCCTAAACAATTGTACACCGGCACCATCATCGATGCAGTATTTAGCAAGCTGCTGGGGAAGGCTGGTTGGCTTGCCCTCAGGCAGCTCAGTCTAGCTGGGAAGACAGACATTAGTCAAAATAAGCATCCAAATACATGTACGATGACAAAATGGGGAAGTGCTTTGAAGCAAAATTTCAGGGTGCTAGGGGTCTTCTTAAATGTGAAGATAAATATGTATCTAGTGTTTAAAATAGTTCTTGGCAACACAGTGAGTGCTCAACTGATGTTTACAGGATGAAAATTTCACAGATTACAACCATCCACAAAAAGGAGGTGTGTGGAAATAGAGCTTTCTTTGTACAACTGATTTTAATATTTTATTCCAAGACCCACCAAGCGGACAGTATCCAACAGTGATGTTTGGGTAAATCAGTTCAATATAGTGACTTCCAGTCAAATTCAATCCCCATGCCCTTCCAAGCTCTGTCTGTGGCTAGTTTAAGTCTTCCGAGAGAGACAGATGATTCCCTGACTCTTTGTGGTTGGGTCACAGGCCGCCGACGGATGCTCCTTCCCTCACCCCTCCAGGCAGCCTATTCAAACTGGGATGTCAATGTCCCTGCTTATATATGGGCCTCTTTCTGAATGCTGAAAGCACTGTTGGTCCCCTCCAAGCCACTTTTAAGGTAGGGCCCATCACAACCAAGGGCAGCCAGCTGCTGTTCCTCTGGCTTGTGCTGTGCCCATGTGTAGGGTGGGTCTTTGGTGCTTCCCCTCCTAAGCTGCAGCCAGGGGACAGATTGACTTAATGCTCTACTGTCACCATCTTGAAATTCATAATCATTTTATCTTTAAACTTGTCCTTTGTGAAGTAGTGCACGCACCTGAGCAGAGGAGAGGTGTGCATAATGCATACTGCCATTTCTTCCTATCCCGTTTGCACATAGCATTAGTGTTAATTCCTTGTATTGACCAACCACTTAAGTGAAAATGGTGACATAGAAGGAAAGGGAAAGGGAGAGCAGCCCATAGTTTCTTTTGTCTTCAGTCCTTCCTTAACATCAGTAAGTCAAAGGTAGAGAATGTCAGTAGAATGTGTGTATGTCACAAAGGGAAATAAAGACAGCATCTCCCCTTTTCTGGAAAGGACAAAATACGTATGCACGTACAAGCTATGAAATACAAATTGTGCAAGGTCAGGGCTTCTGCATATGAGTTAAATGCTCTTAAATTTGCATTTAAAGCTGGCATTGCACAATATAAAGTAGAATGGTAAAATTCGGGCTAATAATTTTAAATTCTAATTTTTCTTTACTTAGAACAACATTAAATAGCAAATAAAAAGCTCCGTGACAAGTTGAGAAAGACTGCAGAAGAAAGCAAAAAGCTTTTAATTTTAGTGCTTTGTCCTGCTTTTTGGACAAGGAGCCTTACATTTTCATTGCACTATGTCCTGCAAGTGATGTAGCAGGTCTTGCCCAAGCTAAACACATTGGGTGGAGCTTCTTCCCTGTTTTCCCACCCCCAGCAAAATGCGAGGAGTGGGGAGGGAGGGCAAAAGTTACACAGCTTTGTGCACTTCATTTTCTTTTTCCCTAGAACTCCAACCCTTTGTGTCTTCCCAGCATGTTTTTCTAGCTCCTCCAAGGGCAAATCATTGACAGCCAGGTTTAGTAGTCACCTTACACTTCTGGGAAAACGGCTGTGGCCTCTAGCTGGGAGCTGTGTCTTCTGAACGTAGTAAGAGTCTGGCCTTAGCTTTCAGGCTGGCCTGTCTGCACAGCTATTTATTACAGTTCACACTTAGTTGGGGCTTTTGGGAGAGAGGGAGAAGCCAGAGCCAACAAGAATGCAGAAGGGAGAATGCAGGAAGACAGGGCACAGTGCTTCCGCATCTCTCCTGTCGTGGACAGTAGAAACTTCCTGAGTACCTGCTGCTCTGTTGGGGCTCAGAAAACGGTACCCTAAAAGGAAGGCCTCAGCAGCAGCCTCAGAAGCAAACTTTTCTCTCTGACCTTCTCCTGCCCTCCTCTCAGTCCCATTTTCTCCCAAGGCCAGCCATTGAAACTAGAATCCCTCTTTCTCAAGGCAGGTTATAGAAACCAGAACCCCTTTTCCCTAAAGCTGGCCATAAAATCTAAAAATATTATCTGTGAAAACTGACCATAAAGAACATATCTGACCTACCTGGTTTGACTGTAGGTCACAAGACCCCCATTCCAGAGAGGCCCTGCCCCACACCCAGAAGGAAGGAATGCTTTAGAGAGGCCAAGAAGAATCGAGACAGGTCTTACTGGGTTTGTTGACTCAGTCTATTAACATCAGATCATCCTCCCTTTTGTCAAATCAGACTTCTACCTGGCTGTCCATACTTTGTTAAGCCTAAACATAAAAACAGACAATTTCCCCCGTGTCTTGGGGTCTTCATTCTGAAGCCCCCGTGGATACACACTGAATGAATTAGTATGCTTTCTCTCCTATTATTCGGTCGGCCTCATGTCAGTGATTTTTCAGTGAACCGCAGTTCCCTCGTCGGTGGGCTGCCATGTCAGGCAGGCAGGGAAGCGCAGTGGACTCTAGGAAGGAAGAAGCAAGGACCTTTGGGGAAGGAGCATCACTCAGCGGCAGAGACAGGAAGCCCCAGAGCCGGGTTTTTCGGTCCTCTGCTCCACAGTGCACAGGTTTCAGAATCCTTCCTGAGAATTCTCCATTACCACCACACTCTTTAATTGTAGGAAATCAGCATGTTTTATTCATTAAGAAGATAAAATATCTTTGTGCAAGGGAAGCCCCAGAGGAGAGCAGTGCTCAGAGTGGCTAATGAATTCCTTTATAGTGCGGTTTAATGCAACAAGGCAACTCATGTCTTTATGGTTGGGAGAGTTTTCTCCTCGGATGGGGAGTGAGGGGCTGAGAGCCTGAGACTGGGCATACTCCAGAATCCACACCCAGTTCCTGGCTGGAGGCAGCCGCTCTTTGCCTGAGCCACAGCCCTGAGGCTGAGCCATTACCCTGAGTGACCCATCCCCGAGAGACCAAGAGGCAGTGGGGCTGAGCCACGCTCTAGACGTCACCTCTCAGTCCCAGAAGGGACACCCTGCAGGTCACCAAACAAGGGTTGAATTGTCCTCTGTGAAAAAGTCAACCTCCTGAGCATGAAAAAGCCCTAGCACTGGTGGTTAGAAACCAACTGAAGCAGGGGTGGCTAAGCCTTCTGCGAGGAGGAAGTTCTTTTTATTTTCTAGAATCTGAGATTCCTGAGGAGACCGTGGAGGGAAGGCCTTCTCTTCTGAGAGTGGGGTGGTGAAATAAGGAGCCTGTGAAGCCGAGGCCCTTCTCACTGGGAGCCCTGACTAATCAAGAACAGCCAGGGCAACAGCTCCGTCTGTGGCCAGCAGAAATCTTTCTGATGCCCCCTGGCTTAGAGGAAAGAGAAACGGTGGGATTACAGCTATCACATAAAAAAAAGCAAAATTCATCTTTTTCACTTTCATCTGTGGGTCAGAAAATAGACACTGAGGGCTGAACGTCCTTCCACAACGGGTCGGCCAGGATGGCATCTGGTGTCTCAGGGCCGGAGGCAGGTGAGGGGAGTGGAGGCTGAGAGTGGCTCTGAGGGATGAGGGCCCCACTGTTGGCAGCTGCTTCCCCTCCTCGTATTTTCCCCCTCTTCTCTCTGTGTTGATCTGCCAGTAGTTCTGCATTTCTGTTTCTCTTCCTAGCCTGGCTTTTCTGCCCTTGGAGAGGCACTCAAAGAAGGCTCACGGCAGGTGAGTAGAAGGCAAGAGATACGAAAGGAAGCCAGGCAGTGGGGTAATCAGGAGGTCGAGTTGTGGAGCCTGAGGTCAGAGCACTTTGAGGTCAGTGTTTGTGTTTCTGGTAGGGGGATCCTATCTCTGCTAGAGCACAAAGACAGAATACGTTTTCTGAAATCGTTCTTTCCTCCAAAGCTTTCTAGCTTGGTTGAAAACAAACCAATGAACAAGCTCCTAGGGGAGAAAATAATTTCACCTTCCATAGTTTTTTGTTTTTACTTATCCTTTAAAAAATAATTTCAACTTTTATTTTAGATTCAGGGGGTACATGTGCACATTTGTTACATGGGTATATTACGTGATGCTGAGGTTTGTGATATGATTGATCCCATCACCCAGGTAGTGAATATAGTACCCAATAGTTTGTTTTCCAACCCTTTCTCCCCTCCCTCCCTCCCACCTCTATTAATTCCCAGTATCTATTATTGCCATCTTTATGTCTAGGAGTACCCAATGTTTAGCTCCTACTTATAAGTGAGAACATGTGGTATTTGGTTTTCTGTTCCCGAGTTAATTCGCTTGGGTTGATGGCCTTCAGCTGCATCCATTGGGTTTCCTAGGTTTTCTGCTGGGATTCATATAGAACATGATTTTTTTCTTTTTATGGCTGCATAGATTCCATGGTGTATATGTACCAGTTCTTTATCCAATTCACCATTAATGGACACCTAGGTTAATTCCATGCCTTTGCTATTGTGAATAGTGCTGCAATGAACATATGAGTGCATATGTCTTTTTGGAAGAACGATTTATTTTCTTTTGGATATATACCTAGAAATGGGATTTCTGGGTCAAATGGTAAGTTTTGTTTTACGTTTTTTGAGAAATCTTCAAACTTCTTTCCACAGTGGCTGAACTAATTTACCTTCCCACCAGCAGTGCATGTGGTTCCTTTTCTCTGCAGCCTCACCAGCATCTGTTGTTTTTTTCAACTTTTTAATAACAGCCGTTCTAACTGGTGTGAAATGATATGTCATTGTGGCTTTGATTCACACTTCTCTGATTGTTAGTGATACTGTTTCTTTCATATATTTGTTGGCTGCTTGTATGTTTTCTTTTGAGAAGTGTCTGCTTATGTCTTTTGCCCATTTTTTAATGGGGTTGTTTGGTTTTTGTTTGTTCAATTGTTTAAGTTTCTTATAGATTCTGAGTATTAGGTCTTTGTTGGATGCATAGTTTGCAAATATTTTCTCCCGTTCTGTGGGTTGCCTGTTTACTCTGTTGATAGTTTTTTTGTTTGTTTGTTTTGCTGTGCAGAAGCTCTTTAGTTTAATTAGGTCCCACTTGTTAATTTTGTCTTTGTCACAATGGCTTTTGAGGACTTAGTCATAAAGTTTTTCCCAAGGCCAATGTCCAGAATGGTGTTTCCCAGGTTTTCTTCTAGGATTCTTATAGTTTGAGGTCTTACATTTAAATCTTTGGTCCATCTTGAGTTAATTTTTGTATATAGTGAAAGGTAGAGGTCCAGTTTCATTCTTTTGCATATGGCTAGCCAGCTATCCCAGCACCATTTTATTGAATATGGAGTCCTTTCCACATTGCTTATTTCTGTCAACTTTGTCAAAGATCAGATGGCTATAAGTGTGCAGCTTTATTTTTGGGTTCTGTACTCTGTTTGACTGGTTTTTGTAGCAGTGCGATGCTGTTTTGGTTACCATAGCCTTATAATATAGTTGGAAGTTGGGTAATGTGAAGCCTCCATCTTTTTTCTTTTTGCTTACACTTGCTTTGGCTATTGAGGCTCTTTTTTGTTCCATATGAAGGGATAGTTTTTTCTAGTTCTGTGAAAAATGATGTTGGTAGTTTGATAGGAATAACACTGAATCTGTAGATTGCTTTGGGCAGTGTGGCCATTTTAGCAATATGAATTCTTCCAACCTATGAGCATGGAACATATTTCCATTTGTTTGTGTCATCTCTGATTTCTTTTAGCAGGGTTTTGTAATTCTTCTCATAGAGATCTTTAATCTCCTTGGCTAAATGTATTCCTGGGCATTTTTTTTTATGCGTATGGCTATGGAAATGGGACTGCATTCTTGATTTGGCTCTCAGCTTGAACATTATTGGTGTATAGAAATACTACTGATTTTTTTTACATTGGTTTTGTATCCTGAAACTTTACTGAATTTGTTCCTCAGTTCCAGGAGGCTTTTGGCAGGGTCTTTAGAATTTTCTAGGTACAGACTCATATCATCAAACTTATTTCTTTCTCTTGAGTGATTGCTCTAGCTAGGACTTCCTGTCTTTGCTTTACCCTTTGCACAGTTTTCTGCTTCCTATTCTCTACCTTGTCTTCTGTTTTAAGCGTAGATAGTTGTTGGGGATGGAAAACTAGATTTGGGAGCCAAGGCAGTGGCTAAGTTGCATAAAGAAAAGACACAGACACCCTGGCTAGCACGGTGAAACCCCATCTCTACTAAAAATACAAAAAAATTAGCTGGGCATAGTAGTGGGCGCCTGTAGTTCCAGATACTTGGGAGGCTTAGGCAGGAGAATGGTGTGAACCTGGGAGGCAGAGCTTGCCGTTGAGCCGAGATCGCGCCACTGCACTCCAGCCTGGGCAACTAAGCGAGACTCTGTCTCAAAAAAAAAAAAAAAAAACAGAAAACACACAGATATCTAATGAAGTAAATCTATAAAGACAATAGGAAAAAACTGAGGATGATAATAATGGTTGCTATTGATTCAGGATCCAATATATTCAAAGAGCTTTCTATATATCACCTCATTTAATCCTCTCAATAATTTTTGACCCCATTAGGGGGTCAAATTCTTGACCGCATTAGGGGCTAAGAAGAAATCAAGTGCTCAAATAGAGAAAGAATAAAAGGAGAAACCAAAGAGAAATAAGAGAAATGTGTGGTATAAGAAGGTGAATGCCTAGAACATGTGCCACTTCTCTCTTTTTCAGGCCTGTGACAAGCATGTTAATCAATCACAGCATCCTAGATGTAACTTGGATTTTCTTCTCCACCCAACACTCCGAGCAACCATTACTAACTGGTAGAAGCAAGCACTCAATTTCAAATGTATTTGCTATGCTTAGTGTTGTAAGAAAATCAGACAACGTTCTAAAAGGGGAAGGTTGGGAGATGCCAGCTGCTTCAGAGGGGCCATGCTGAATAGCACTGATTGTCCGGGAGCACCCTGGTTGTACCTGCAATGAGGGTGTTTTCTGTTGAGGGGTGGTGGTGGGATCCATGCTGTGAGAGGTTAAGAAGGTAATGGAAAGAGAAGTAAAGGCTGCGGGTGCCGGTCACCTGTTCCTTGAATTTGCAAGCAAAATAGGTTCAAAAGTTGCTCTGACAGGTACTAGGGTCCAGCAACAGAGAGGAACTGGGTATTCATAACAGAGGCCATAAGGAGAGAGAAGCTGAGAAACCTAGAGACCACAAATGTGAAAATGCTTCAAAGACTATGAAGTGCTTTACAAACATGCAAAAAAGAACATAAAATAGTAAAATATTTGACTCTCACCTTTTTCTAGTTAAAAATAATAGGTGGATAAACAATTTTCTCCAAATGTCATACACATCAGGTACTTAGTCTCCAATGAACTGATAGGATCAATGGCATTAAGCAGCCAGGATGTGGGACGCATATTCCAAAGGCCTGTTTCTTATTGTCTCGGTTGTCATTTTTATGTTTTAAGAACAGATCTTGCTGTGAGTAATTGGAAAGCGTGGGCTCTCTCATAACCACAGTTCCATCACTGCCTCTCAACTTGACCACAAGTCCATACAGACCCTGCTCCACCTTGGCTCCTACAGAGCTCAGCTTCGATGTACTCCTCAAATTGCTGCAACCACCTCCTCCCTATCCTGCTGGTAAATAACACCCACCCGAGGCATTTTTTCACAAACACTATCACTACAAAATATTTCTACTAAATGCTCACGAAACGAACAAAAATCCATCTGCTATTACTTTCAGAAAATCGTGCCACAAAACAGGCCTCCCACATCACACTCTACAGCTGTGCTACACCTTGTAGTTAAGGTGAGTCTCGGCATGATTCAGGCTGATTCAGCCACGGACAGGAGGGGAGAAATTGTTTTAAGGTCCAACCAACGTGGATGACGTTTTCCTTGATACATAGCCTCCAGGAGTTACCACGACATTTTTCCTATCCATGCTCTGTGTTAAATAACAAAAGCTACAATTTATTGTGCAGCTAATTTGTGCCAAGTACTTCCAAAAGTTATTTCTAATCCTTCTAAGTTTAGCAGGGGAGGATCCTGTGTTAGACATAGAGAGACGTCACTCAGGATTTGTTCACCAGCAGTGTGGGTGCGGCCAGCAAATGACCTCAAGCTGTCAGCTCCTTTTGGGTCTTCCTCAGCTGCAGAGGACTGCCTGTCTTTCTCAGGGCAGCCTGCATCCTTGTAAATGCCCAGCCATTTTAGCCCAAAGTGGAACATTCCATCAGACAATTCTCACGCTCCAAAGCTCTGGGCTCAAGGCTTTGTTTGATCTTCATCAAAGTTTAGCTTCTTCCTCTGCCCAATCTTGTGTCTTCCTCCTTTTTTTCAAAAGTGCTGATCCCTAGTAAACATCTTGGACTGCAAACTCAGTGTTTGCTTTGAATTCTGTTTCCCAGTCTATAAAAAGGAGATAGCACCTCCTATGGTTATTATAAAGACAAAACAAGATCATGCATAGTAGAGTGCTTTTCACCATGTCTGGCATATAGAACTTTCGGGGGACCTGCTACCAAAATCACATAGGTTCTTTTCTATTTTCCTAAGCATTGGCTGGCTTGAGAAATAAAGGGACAGAGTACAAAAGAGAGAAATTTTAAAGCTGGGCATCCGGGGAGACATCACACGTTGATAAGATCCATGATGCTCCACAAGCCACAAAAACCAGCAAGTTTTTATTAGGGATTTTCAAAAGAGGAGGTGGTGTGCGAATAGGTGTGGGTGACAGACATCAAGTACTTAACAGGGTAATAGAGTATCACAAGGCAAGTGGAGGCAGGGCGAGATCACAGGACCACAGCTCCAAGGCAAAATTAAAGTTGCTAATGAAGTTTCGGGCACCATTGTCATTGATAACATCTTATGAGGAGACAGGGTTTTGAGATCAACCGGTCTGACCAAAATTTATTAGGCAGGAATTTCCTCTTCCTAATAAGCCTGGGAGTGCTATGGGAGACTGGAGTTTATTTCACCCCTGCAGTCTCAACCATAAGAGACAGGTAAGCCCCAGGGGGGCCAGTTCAGAGACCTACCCCTAGGTGCGCATTCTCTTTCTCAGGGATATCCCATGCTGAGAAAAAGAATTCACGATATTTCTCCCATTTGCTTTTGAAAGAAGAGAAATATGGCTCTGTTCTGCCCAGCTCACTGGCGGTCAGAGTTTAAGGTTATCTGTCTTATTCCCTGAACAATTGCTGTTATCCTGTTCTTTTTTTCAGAATGCCCACATTTCATATTGCTCAAACACACATGCTGTACAATTTGTGTAGTTAACGCAATTATTACAGGGTCCTGAGACGATATACATCCTCCTCAACTGACAAGATTAAGAGATTAAATTAAAGACAGGCATAGGAAATCACAAGGGTATTGACTGGGGAAGTGATAAGTGTCCACGAAAATCTTTACAATTTATGTTTAGAGATTGCAGTAAAGACAGGCATAAGAAATTACAAAAGTATTAATTTGGGGAACTAATAAATGTCCATAAAATCTTCAAATCCACATTCTTCTGCCATGGCTTCAGCCGGTCCTTCCGTTTGGGGTCCCTGACTTCCCACAACATAGAACATGCTCAGTAAATGCTTGGCCATGTCCAAAGTCACACAACTAGAAATTGTTGGATCCAGGACTCCAACCCCTCTGCCTAACCCCTTGGCCCCAAAGTTGGTTTGGAACTCTTTCATGATACTTCTCTTATGCTGCTTTGTTTCATGGTTATTTGCCTGTTATTATATCCCTGCCATCTAGCTGCTAAGTTATTGGAACAGAGATTACGCTGTATCCACCTGCAACCCCAAGGCCTAGCAGGGGCCTTACACATGGGGTGATGCTCCATTGTTGTTTAATGACTGAATGGCTGTATGCCTGACTAAATCGCCAACTCCTTTAAACTTCCTGTGGGGCCTGGAAAAAAAAATTGAATCATTTAAGATGCCTAGGTTTTACTTGGTGTTTCTGGGTTTCCCAGTCTTCTCTATATCTATTTTATGGGAATCTCTAAGCTAATAAACCTAAACACCAACCTGAACAGGGCAAGGAAGTGACTGTGTTGGACCAGGTTGCAGGGTTTTGAGTGAGAGGCTAGTGCTGGAATCACATCAGGGAGCTGCCCTGTGCACAGCCCAGACCCCTCTAGGGCTGTTGGCCAGGCAGGGGACACTGAGATGGCCCTGACACTGCTCTCAGCATGGGCCCCTGCTGTGGGGTGAGGGGTAGGCAGAGAACCTCCCTATCCTAGCAACTTCTGTCTATCAAAAGAGGCTTCCTGATGGGTTTTCTCACTCACTTTCATGAGCCAAGTACTTGGATGTAAGACTAAAAGGATTTGTCCAAATTCTGAAAACTTGGATTGTAACAGTTTCTACAGAACACTTTGGCAGAATAATCTGAAAAAGTCTTTCTTAGTAGAAAGTAACAGCAGCATATCATGAAACAAGTCCGCTTGGGTGAGCCAGTCTCCTTTCTGATCTTCCCAGGATTCTTCCTTGCCACAAGAAGAGCTGGGAATTCACTGTAAGGTGGGCCTAGTCCAAAGTTGGACTATATAAAATTGTTTTTCTTTTGTCTACCTCCTCCACTCCTTTTCACTATGAGGGAGATTTTAAACAGAATTCTTTGATGTTTAATTGCCTTCCAGCAGAATTGAATCTTTAAAGAGGGACCAAGAGAGGGCAATGCTTAACCTAAAGGTTTTAATGGTGGAATTTGAAACCATATGACACTGTCCCATCCCAGCAACTGCCTCCACTGTGTGTTAAAGGCAGGTCTTGCTCAAGATGTCTCTGCCATTCTATCTGCCAAGGGCTGTGGCAGTGTGGGATACCATATGTTTAGTAAAGGTATTATTATAATCTAGGTTGTATTGGGCCAAAACATCACATGACTGGATGATATAGTTAGAGGAAACAGAACCGGAGAAATTAAGGAATACACTATGAAGGAATGGAGAAAAAAATATTTTTTTCAGATGAGAATTGAAGTAAGATGGAACTAATGAGGCAGAAAGCAGTTTGGATTGGCAAGAACTCTCAGGCTAGTTAGAATGCCTCTTCAGGGAGGTGGGAGGTAAGATAGAGACGCTGGATGGGTCTGGCCCCAGTGTTTCTTTTTATTTTTTTTAAAAACATTTCTCCCCCCCGCAATTATAAGTAGTACATGCCTATTGTAGAAATTTTGTAAAACAGATAATTATCGAGATGAAATTTAAAAGCTATATATGAAGATTCTGCTGCCTAGAGTCAGCCATTCTTGACATTTTGGAATGTTCCCGAATGGCCTTTAGAAATTATATACACACGTATTAATTTTTTCCTAGAAGAGTTTTGGTTTAATAGACTGTCGATGTTAGTATGTAAATAATAGTAAATTTCATATCTACTATCTTTTGATTTCCGGGCCTGCTCTAACAATGTGACATGATGTGTCCTTCTAGACAAGGCCAATATTAATGATGATAAGTGAGTTTGCATTTGTATGGTGGCTGCATTTAGCATAGTTGCTGAAATCTTTCCTAATTCTAATAGTCCATATGGAAATTTTCAAGGATTTTCCACATCAAGAAATCATAGTACCTGTGAATAATGACAATGCTGTCTCTTCCTTTTTAGTCCATTTACCTCTGAATTTTTTTTCTTGATTTACTCTGTTGGATAAGATCTCCTGTAGAACAATGTTGAATAGAACTTGTGACAAAGGACAGAGTATCCTGTAGAGCTTCTAATGTTTTAAAAGTGTAAAATTAAAGACTTGTTCATAATAAAAACTGTTCACCAACTATAAAAGAAAAATATTTTTTAAAACTTGATAACAAGCATCTACCAAAAATCTAACAAGAATATTCTACTTTTGACACATATTGCCCATGTCTAGGAGGATAAATGCATATTAATAATTGAATATGCATGTGAATGCATATTAGTTAGGAAGCCTATAACTCGAAAGGTAATGAATATGATATCAATATTATGCACATATTAAGGTGGACATCCTTCTAAATCAAGGCCTTTCTGGAAAAGATGTAACATGTTTGTGTAATTTCTTTAAGGCCAGTAGGGAATAATTCTAACATGTTAAAAATGGTTGACTCAAGATACTGGAATTTATATTTATAAAAGACAAGTTTTAAGACAAAAAGAATTTATAGGGAAAAAGATAAAGAACGAAATAATGATAAAATGAAAAATTCACTAGGAAGATAAGGCATATTTTTAAAAAACAGTTTTATAATCTCTGTCTTTTAGTGGGTAAATTTAATATAATTGTATTTACTTTGAATATTTATATTTTTAGACGTACATATTCAATTTTTATTCTTTTAGTGGTTACCTTTGAATTTTTAGCCTACATACTTGATTTAAGAAATCTAACATTAAATCAATACATCTACCCTCTGTGGAACAATACCAGAGCCTTAGAATGTTTTAATTCTGGTGACTCTCACTTATGATCCATGTTGTTATCTAAAATTTTGGTTCTGTTTTGTTTTTAAATGCCCTAAAATTAGTCATTATATTATGTATAGAGTTTTCGTTTTGTTTTTCTTTCATTTCTCCAGTTGATACTTCTTTGGACTTCCCTTTGTATTTACCAATTTATTTGCTCCACAATGTTTTATGTGTTCCTCTTCTATTTTCTAGGTTCAATTTATTTCTAAATAAATAACTCTCTTCAGTAGTTCTTTCAGCAATGACCTATGAGAAACTCTCTTCGTTTTGTTTTGCCCTCACTCTTGAGTGACGGTTTCTCTAGGTATACAATTCCTTGTTGACAATTATATTCCTGAATACCTTGAGGATAGCATTCCACTGTATCTGGGCTCTATTTTTTCTGATGAAACATCCTTCCATTTATTGTTTTTTGTTTGTTTGTTTGTTTTTGTTTTTAGATATCTGTCTTCCCTATCCTCCAAATTCTTAAAATTTCTGTATCATTTTTCATCTCTTTATTTTTCAATGCTGTAATTAATGGCAATGTCTTTAATTTTATAAACATGCATAATTTACTCAATTGTCTTCTTAACTGAACATTTATATTTGCTTGCTTTTTAAAATTAACTATTCAGGCTGGGATTGGCATTGAGTATACATATACTTTTCCATACATTGCATATTAAAATTTACATGCAATACAAAGTAATGAATTGAGTTATGAGGAAGGGAAATTTTTAATAGGAAAACAATAAAACAAAGTACAAGGTAAGCACAAAAAAATTAATTCTACTTTTTCCTTGAGGTAAGCTATGAACCTAAGGTGCCTAAGGGGAGATGGAAACATGGTTTAAATATGTTTTACATTGTCCATAAAATAAAATTGAATGAATTACTCAGGAGAAGCAAACTCTTTTCCTAACACTATTATAGGTGAAGAAGAGACCCATGGCATGATACTGATATGCAATTCAGTCATGGTGATTCTAAGAGGGGTTGAAACAATGTCTTTCATATATACAACTTCCTGAGAGTCTGGCTTTCTCTATGAGTAATGTTCTAAATATTTCCTACAGGGTCTTAATCTGCAGACTGTGAAACTTCTGGAATTGTCTGCCAAGTTTGTATGTTGCATTGTGGGGTACAGAGATTTGAGGCTGTTGCTGTTAGTCCTGTCTGATTTTGTGTAGGGATCCACTCCAGCATGAGACCTGAGATGGCTCAACTATCATATGGTGAAGCCTGTTTATGCTCTGTCTCTTTCTAGATCTGCACAGGAAGCACAAAGCTCTGGTTACCACTGGAAGCCGTCTTGCCCCCATAAACCAGCCTTAGGATGCCACTGATGCCGTATGGCAGAATGGAGTAACAGAGAGAAGTAAGTTGTTGATGACAGCACTCACTGCTGATTGTACCATGTCTGGAATCTGCTCTACATCTAGATTTCAGTTATTTCCAGATATTTTAATCGAATGTAAGCCAATGTGAATCATTTTTATGACCTGCATCAGTAAGCATTATAACTGATATAGAGATGCATAACTTGCCATTGAAGAATCTATGACTAAACAGATGTAAGAATCAGTTAGCTATAAAAATGGATGACAAACTGGGTGTGGTGGGTCATGCCTGTAATCTTAATGCTTTTGGAGGCTGAGGCGGGAGGATCACTTGAGCCCCAGAGTTCCAGATTACAGTGAATTATGATTGTGCCACTGTACTCCAGCCTGGATCACAGAGCAAGACTCTGTCTCAAAAAAAAAAAAAAAAAGAGAAGAAAAGAAAGAAATAAAAAGGAAAAAAGAAAGAAATGGATGACAGGTCATAAGAGTTGTCACATACATAATGTTTTCTAAGCACTGGCAGTGGTCTTAGTATTCTACGTACATTAATTTTTCATCATAAGAACACAGTAAGATTGGTATTATCATCCCCATCATTATCTCATTATCATTTCCATTTACAGAAGTAGAAAGTGAGTCATGAAGGTTAAGTAACTTGGCTAAGTTCACTCAGCTGCTGAGCTCAAGCAGCCTGGCTCCAGATCCTGGGTGCTTAACCACTATACTATACTGCCTCTCGGTGAAGTGCACGTACCTCCTACAGAGGTCGCATGTCTTCCAACCTGGGGTTTTGTGTAAACAGTGGACAACATAGAGGTCATGATTTTAATCCTTGGCAAGAACCTGGAGGACAGCTATTCTGAGTTGCCAAGGAGTTGGCAGATATACAACTTCAATAGTCAGTGGGGAATGGAGGACAGCATACGGGTTAAGAGCAGGAATTGGTACTAGCCTGAGTTGAATCTAGCTTTGCTGCTTACCAGCATTGTGATCTAATCTGTAGGAGTTTTATTTTCTGCAGCTATAAGGTGGGGGATAGTAATCTCCAGCTTGCAAGGTTTTACAAGGTTTAAATAAAATGATATGTACAAAGGATGGACTTCCTGCTGAGAGACCATAACTTAGAATGGATTGTCTCTGGCCTCTGTATGAGTGTGGGGAGGCCTGGTGGTCACTCTCTGTATAGCAGGGTATCAAGGCACAGTGCCTGATTTGGAGAGTAGAATTAAAAGCAGATGCTGCTGGGTGCAGTGACTCATGCCTGTCATCACTGCACTTTGGGAGGCCGAGGCAGGCAGATCATGAGGTCAGGAGGAGATCAAGACCATCCTGGCCAACATTGTGAAACCCTATCTCTACTAAAAATATAAAAAATTAGCTGGGTGTGGTGATGTGCACCTGTAGTCCCAGCTACCTGGGAGGCTGAGGTGGAAGAATTGCTTGAACCTGGGAGGCGGAGGTTGCAGTGAGCTGAAATTGCATCACTGCACCCCAGCCTGGTGACAGAATGAGACTCTGTCTAAAAAAAAAAAAAAAAAGTAGATGCTTTATTGGTATGAGACACCTAGACACCTAGAATAGGCAAATTCATACAGACACAGGGTAGAATAGGGGTTACCAGGGACTGGGGTAAGAGGGGAAAGGGAATTTATGTTTAATGGGTACAGTGTTTCTGTTTGGGGGGGATGGATAGGGGTGATGGTTGCACAACAATGTGAATGTATTTAATGCCACCAAAGTGTACACTTAAAAAATAAACTGACAAATTTTATGCTATGTATATTTTACCACAATAAAAGAATGAGAAAAAAAAAGAGCTCATGATAGTTATTGGTTAAGTGACAGTTGGGATGATGATCACTGGTTATCAACACCATGAACAGAAACTCTGGTATGAAATTTAAAACCCATAAAAATAATAAGATTATATTTTTAGAGCACTTTTTATACATAATATCTATTTGATCATAATCATTAGTGTCCATAATAAAAAAAGTCAAAAAAAATCATGAGGTAGAGAGGATAGCAAAAGGTCATTTTCCATTGCCTTGCTGTTTGGAAACAGTATATTTCAACCCCCGCCATGGGCTTGCTCTCTGGTGAAAGGGCTATGACCCACACGTATTACCAGGAGGCACGAAGCTCATAACGTGTGTCCCTCCAGCCCTACAGATGGAGGTGAGGCTTTCCTCAGAGGCCCCATTCAGTTCCCATAGTCCTTACTGAGCATGCTGTTAAGCCTCAGCCTTAAAAATAAGAAGTGTCTAATAAAAAAAAGTGCATGACCTCCTGTGACTAAAAGAAGGAAAAAAAAACCTAGCTCTGAACTTTTAAAAGAAAGTGCATTTTTATAATAACCATAAAATCCTCCCAATCAAGCCTTTAAGAGGCAGACTGCATCCCCATCTTTGCCTGGGGCCCATAACTATCCTTAGCTAATCTTTCTCTGACAGATAAAGAGCTGCTATATCTGTTCTTATAGCTCAATTTTAAACTTTATTCAGAGAAGTGGGGAGAAGCAGCCCTGGGTGAGAATAAAGAATGAGTGTTTGAGAGTGGGCAAGGGGAAGGGAAAGATGGGATTACTTATTTGCAGAATAGATGCTTGTAGAAAAAACAAATCTAAGATCCAAAGCCCTGTGGTTTGTTTAGCGATACTTCAGACAAATCTTTGAGACTGCAGGGTCACATCTAGGTCAGTTGTCTACAGAATTCCCTATTTACTCCAGTCCAGCCTTGCTGGAGGTGTACCATCAGGGAGGGTTATTCTGACAGATAGAATGGGTGCCCAGATGGCCGCCTTCTGAATGAGGAGAGAACAAGAGGAGCTTCTCACAGGCTGTGGCAAGTGCAAATGTGAGAAACAAGCAGAAAGCATTTGTGAGAATTCTAAGTCCCCACCAATGGTCCCCAAGAAAAGCTATGAAATCTGTGCAAGATATCTCTAAAAATAAGAAAGATATTTATCAGTTCAAGATGGCTTCCATTTAACTCTGTACTAGAAGTAGATCATTCTGAAGGATCACTGGAGTCCTACGGTGCTGTATCTTCATGAAATTGATATTCTTAGTCAATATGGACCTTGTTAGAAGGCTCCAGGAGGGTGTCCCCTCAGCTCACATAGACTCCTTTCTCTGTGACCTGCCCTTTTCTCATGGATGGGCAGAGGCAGCCATGCTTGTACTATTTGGTTTCATCCTCCTGGCTATAGCTGATTGGACCCTGACCCAGGAAAAGCTGGTTAAATTCTTACTCCCAGGGGGTTAAGCGTATCTAGATTGGTATAGTTTGTTTGCTAGAAGTAAAATAAACTCAGAATCCCTGAAGATACCATCGTTCATCGTATCTATGGAAAAGTAAAAAAAAAGTCTGTTCAGAGATAAAGAGCTAAGAGTATTTGTGGTTCCTGTAATCTTTCTAGTCCTCGGTTCTAGTCCTTTTTAAAGATCTGGCTATACTTGGGTTCTATGAGCTGTGTCAGTCCTTCCAGTAAATTATTATGTCTTAAACTAGCCAGAGTTGGTTTCTGTTACATGCAACTAAAAGAATCTTAAGTATTTTCAACTCAAATGTGAGGCATGAAATCTGTGTCTATACAGAAGACTATTAGACTGACAATTGTGTTATGCACCATCTCTGAGTTTGCTATCTTGTGGGTAGTTTCTTATGTCAGAGATGTCCCAACCTCCTTCCATGGGGTCCACCTCCTGTTGTCTTCAGATCTCATCTAGATATCTGGGGAAATCACCAAAGGATCCCAAATTAGGAGTTACCTTAATTATTCTTTTCTCAACCTCTCTCCCAATCATGCAATCCCTCCTCAAATCTTTTTGGTTCTACTTCCAAAATAGATCCCAAATCGATTCATTTCTCTTTATTTGCAGAGTGGCTACCCTAAGGCATCGGTGCCTTTAGTTTGGATTACTGCAATGGCTTCTGAGCTGGCCTCTGGCCTCCCTGTATCCAGTTTGTTCTCTCTCCTCTCCCAATACATTAACTACATGGCAGCTAGATTGATCTATTTGAAATGTAAATTAGATTATGTCACCTTCCTAACTGAAACATCCTGTATTAGTTAGAATGCAGGCTGAGTTGATATAACAAAGAAACCCGAAATGCAACTGCTCGAGCAAAGGAAGGCAGATGGTTCAGGGCAGGCAGGTGGCCAAGTTATGTACAGCCATGAAGGGACCCAGAGTCCTTCTGTCTTGGTGCTCACCATATCATAAGGTGCTACCCTACACTCTTCAAAGTCAAAGCTGGCTCTCTAGCCAGATGCATGCACCAACCACTGAGATGAGGAAAAGAGAAAGTGGAGGGCACATGCTCAAACATTTTAAGAACTAGGTCCAGAAGTGGCATACATCACTTCTGCACATGTCTTGTTGACAGGAGCTTAATCCTATGGCCACACATATATGCAAAAAAGACTGGAAAATGGACCTTCTAATCGTGTGGGCATTTGCTGGCTAAAACTCAAACATTCTAGGACTGAAAAAAAGGAGAGACTGGATGGGTAGGGGCAGGGGTAGACAACTAGTAGTCTTTTCCACACTCCCTAATGGCTGCCCATGCTTGCACAATGAAGTCTAAACATTTCATGATGGCCACCAAGGGCATCTGGCCTCTCCCGATGTCCTCTTGCCGCTCTTTCCTTTGCTCATGGGGTGGCACAAGGACCTCTCTTCTTTCTGCTCCTGGAACATGCCAAGCCTGCTCTTGCCCTGGGGTATTTGCACTTGCTGTTCCTTCTGCCTAGAAAGCTCTGAAGTCATGTCACCACACACCTATCTCCTTCTCCTCCTTCGGATCTCAGCTCAAATACACCTTCCCTCGAGAAGCCTTCCCTGCTCTTTCTGTCTGCATTGCCCAGGCTCCTGTGGCTTACCCTTCCCCATCACTTTCCATCATTGTTCTTTGTTTTGTTGACTTTGTATCATTTTTAAACTTATCTGAATTTATCTTGAGTGTTTGTTCGTATAGTTGCTTATTTGCTTATTTATCTGTTTCCCCCACCCCCACCTTAGAATTTGAGCTTCCAGAGAGCAAGGACTTTGTCTGTCCTCTTTACCACCCTAGACCAGTACAGGGGACAGTACCTGGCTCATGGTACAGACTCATGTATTGGCTAAGTGAATCAGTGGTCAGCTTGGATCTGGTACCAGCGTTCCTAAATAGAAGCTTTTCTCTTAAATTTTGGGAATAGTCTCCCATCCCTATCTTCTGTCTCCCAAAAGTGTCTTATCTTGCTGGAGACATGGCCCCACTTTGATGGGTCCTGGTTCCTTGCTCTGGGGCCAAATCAGTGCCATTTTTTCTATAACCTCATCACCCACTGGGCCAATTCAATCTGCTTTCCATTCCTGAGATGTGTATGAAACCTGCCTCCTACTTGCATCCCTGGAAACATGGGGAATGAATCAGTTACCTGAAATAAGGGAATAATTTTTTATAACTGATTTAATCATGTGCAGGATGACTTTCGAGCTGACTTTGATTAATGGATCTTCCAAACAACACCATCTCCTAACCCCCACACAGCCCTCCACCACCTCGTCTCCTGTGCACTTGGAGGAAGTTGAAAGGTGTAGTATTTATAACAAGCAAGTCTGAGTGCTAGAATTCCCGGAGAGTTACACAGGATGAGAACCTAGCCCAATAATAATAATCCTAGACGTTATTTACATGTCATTTCTCTGCCAAAGTCATCTAGGTAGCTCCCAAAAGGACCATACAGGAAAAATTCCACTGTCAGCATGTGCCAAAAGTCTTAATGAGGAAGGTTCGGGGGTTTTAATTAAAAAGGGCTCATTCAGTGGCCTTTCCCCAGTCAGAATAAAGTCTGTTCCTAACATGTGTGCCGTGGCAGTCAATCCTGGGAAGATGATCTTGCCATCTTTAGGCACGTTTATCTAAGGAAGGCAGACTCCCAAGCCTATCCTGAGACATTGCTCTGCCCAAAATGAAATTCCATCCTCAAGAGCCAACTTTGCTGAAGTATTGTCAGCCCCTGTGGAGGGAGGGTAGAAAAGGTCCTGAACACCTGGAGAAAGCCATCCAAGGGATGTTCCTTCTCAATAGTGCTTAATACAGTATTAAGCAAAGATTTCTCTGGATCATGAATAAGTGTGGCTATCAGTATATCTGCCACTGTTGAGTTAAATAAAAATGGAAACATCAGAAAGAGCATTTTAAAAACCCCAGTAATCATTTTACCCATTACTTTACAAATAGGTTTCTACTTACTGATTCCTATGAGAATAAAAATGCCATAAGGGGGAGAAAAAAGCTCTTCTTTTTAAGTCAAGCTGGAGAATGAGTGTGTCAGAACACCCAGGAGAGATATTCAAGCTTCTAGCTCCATCTTAGATTTGCGGTCTGATGTCTGATGGGACCTGGGTCTCACTAGCAAGACATGGCAGGTACTTTTCAGCTGTTTTCTGATGGGAAGCCAAGTTGCGGAGTCGGGTGAGGAAGCGATGTGTACCTGCAAGTTCTGGTGGATGAGACCACAGGCGTTTGCAGATCCTGCATGTTAAGCTGTTGACCTAGAGACCTGCAAAGTTCCAAGGAGCTCGTTTCTGCTCAGAGAAAACAGCTCTCATTGGCAATAGCAGCTAATGAATTCTTACTTGGAGGCAAACATTGACTTCACCTTTGAACCCCAAAGAGCCTTTGGGAAGCTCAGAGCTTTTTAAGGAATTTTACCTTCAAGCTGAGGATTTAGGCCAGATAACGTCAGTGGAATGAAGAAAGGTCAGTATCCTAGTATCCTACAGACAGAGAACTTGAGGAATGTGGGGTCAGCAACTAGTCCCTCAAATGGGTCAGTGCTCAAGCCAGCTGCTAATCCCATTTGAAGACATTGCTAGCACTGAAGGTTCATGTGACCTCATAGATGCCATTGATGTTAGAATCAGAGGGGCTTGTGACCATTTCCTCTTGTTTTACTGAGGAAGAGGATGAGGATCAGGGAGGTGCCCATGGTCATGGTCTTGTTTACAACACAGCTCACATATTTCCTGGTCAAAAATATCCAGGACTAGCTTTGGTGATGTGACAGATAAATGGAGCCTAATATTTTGTAGTGAAAATGACCAGAAGCTCTGAAAACCAGAAGCAGATGCAAGTCCACAAGAAGCATGATTAGAATGCCCCTGGCACACTTGCTGTGGAACGCAAGGTGGGAGAGACTCAGGTGCGAGCATTCCTCATCTCCCACTAGGATCATCTGCCCAGAGACTGATGCCTGCCTGGCCAAAATGTCTTGACATGAACTTCCAAGCACTGAAGGGAAGGCTGATGGCCCTGCAAGAAATGGAAAGGAATGCCAGTTGTAGATTGCAGGCTCATCAGTGAGTGCAAGACTGTTGCCACTCAAGCACCACCACCACCATGGCCAGATGTTGAGAAGCAAGAAGACAGAAATAAAGAGGCAGAAAGAAGGACATGAAAACCTACCCGTTGCAGCAATAGCGAAAAGTCCAGAGAGGCTTGCTCAGAACTCTAGCCTTTGTCACTTTGTAGGTTTATAGTTATTCCTTTTAGAGGGTTTTTATTGTGCATGTGTGTATTACCAATGAATATTGAGCAAGCATTTCCTGGGTATCAATTTCGTCTAAGGCACTATGCTGGAGCAGTGAATATGACACAATCCCAGACTGGAGAATCTTTAGACAATGCCATGTGACAAGTGCCATAGAAGGAGTCTGAGGTGCCGTAGAATGACAGTGGGAAGGGAGTACCAATGTCTAATTGCAAGAATCAAGCACTGCTTTAAAGAGAGTGACATACGTGTTCAGTCTTCTACTTCATAGGGTGAAAGAATGGGGCTTTGTGTTCTAAGCCAGGAGTCAATATGCAAACTTTTTCTCTGAAGAGCCAGATAGTAAATATTTCAGGCTTTGCAGGTCATAAAATCTCTGTTTCAACTACTAGAGTAGCTGCAAAAGCCACTATACACAATACATTAATGAACAGGTGTGTCTGGGTTCCAATAAAACTTTATTTACAAAAACACTCATCAGGTCAGAATAACCTGAAAGTCACAGTTCGTCAGCTGGTATTCTAACCCCTTGATGAGCCAAATCCCATTTAATGCTCACAACAACCCACTCGGGTAGGTACAGATGAAAGAGAACTTAGGCAACTTGCCCAGAGGAATACAGCAAGTAAAGGGCTGAGGCAGGATTTGAACTCAGGACATCTGCTTTCAGAGTCAAATCCCCAACCCCTCATGCTTCCCTTATTTTTAAGATAAGCTTATAAATCATCATCACAAAGTCCCCCAACCCCATTTCTTCCTCCCCTCTCTGTCCCTCCTGTCATTTCCTTGCTTCTGTGTTTTGTTTGTCCTTTATTTTTCAAAAACAAACATATTTTTTATAATATTTTCTATAATTTGCCCAGCACAGTGCCAGGCACTTTGGAGAAGACATCAACAGAAGATAATACAGAATTCCTGCATTCAATTGGTTTATCATCCTATCAAGGACCCAAGGCACATAGAAAAGAATAAGAAAGTGCTGGGGGAGGCAGGAAGCCTCCTTCCTGCACTGGAGGGCTTGTCCCAGGTGGAGGGGTTCACCTGTGTGACTCAGCTGGCCATTCTCCATCCAGCCGTCCCCAGAAAGGAGGAGTGTCATGTTTTAACCGGAGAGCCATGAAGAGGAACAGGGCACACAGAACCACGCTCCCTTCCTTCCCCTTCCTGTTAGGAGCCAGGCTGCCCACAAGAAGCACTTGCTTTGCTCTCTCCTCTGTGATCACTGGCAAGGGCGGGGATCTGTGCCCCAGGGAAGAGCTGTCCCCAGTGCTGCCAGTGACAGGGTGACTAGGCTGTGAATTCTGCTAGTCTAATAGCACATTTATCAACAAAGAAGATGTTATTTTGGTCTCCACATGCCCTATTCTTTTGTCTTATTTCTCAATTAGTTTGTGACTTGCTGGCAATGCCTGGTATTATTAACCAGGCCTATTGAATCCCCCAACAGCTGATGCCAGAGAGCATATGAGAAGTGCCCTCTGCTTCCCCCTTCCTCTGAAAAAAGGACACAGATTGCTGGTCAGAGATTGGAGGAGGGAGAAGAGGTCTCTGTGGCCTTGGAGGGAGGTTAGGAAGCTTGGATAGCTTCACTGAGGAAACAGACAAGTCTTCAGGGAGAAATATGGTTCAGAAAGGCTAATCTTAGAGCACATGTTTGTTGCTGTTTGGAATCAGGACCTCGAGGTCCCCACACTTTGAAGAATTTTCTCAGGGCCTCTTCTCTGGGAAGAAGAAATTTTGGCTCAGAAGCTTTGTATGGACACAAAGGATGATTTTAAACATCCGGGGTGTGCATTGAATGATAGAAACTTAGAATTAGAAGCAACTGTAGAGATAATTGTATCTAATTCTACAGCAGTGAATCCCAAACATGGGCTGCCTCAGAATTACCTGGGGAGTTGAAAAAATATGGATGTTCAGTTGCCACCCCTGGAGATTCTGATTCAGTAGTTCTGGGGCAGCCATGGTGATGGTGGTGGTGGTAGTGGTGGTGGAGTGGTATTTTAACAAGCTTCCCAGGTGATTAGGCAGTGAGTTTGGTACACCTGGCAGGTGATCACCCAACATTCATTTCAGCACTCCCAATGATTGGACTCGCTGAAGTGGCGTTGTTGTCTGGGATAAATACCCGAGGTTCATTGTCTCACACCAAGGAAATCAAGTACACGACACACAAGAAGTGGGTTTAGGAGTGAGTGAGGTTTAATAGGCCAAAGAAAGAGAAAGGAGAGTAGCTCTCTCTCCTGTGAGAGAGGGATGCCTGAGTGGGACTTCTGGCCCACTGCCAAGTGCACAAGATTTTATAGACTGGCTTGAGGAGGTGGTGTCTGATTTACATAGGGCCCAAAGATTGGTTGGACCAGGTGTTTACATAGCACGCAAGGAAGCTGGCAGCCCCACCCTAATCTTCTGTTATGCAAATGAAGTCTTTGCCTGGCAGGTGCCATGTTGCCTGCTCCTTACTGTACACGTGGTTGACAGAGAAAATGGAACATGTAGTTGCCATTTTTAACATACCTAGTCCCCAGGTAGCCCCTTATTATTGGCACAGCTGCTGGTGTTCACCTGTGCAAGCTTCTAGCTTGCCTTTCTATGTCTGCAGCTTGATTTTACAGGCCGTTCTTTGTCACAAAAGAAGATGATTTGGGGTCTGCTTAGTATTAAGAGGAAAACCTTACCTTACCTTTGTTTTGTTTTGTTTTTTTTTTTTTTTTTTTTTGTGTGGGCTGCCTTTTTTTTCCCCCCGCGCAATCTCAGCTCACTGCAATCTCCGCCTTCTAGGTTCAAGAGATTCTCTTGCCTCAGCCTCCCAAGTAGCTGGGATTACAGACGTGCACCACCAAGTCCAGCTAATTTTTGCATTTTTAGTAGAGATGGGGTTTTGCTATGTTGGCCAGGCTGGCCTCGAACTCCTGACCTCAAGTGATCCACCTGCCTCAACCTCCCAAAGTACTGGGATTACAGGTGTGAGCCGCCCACCGCACCTGGCCAATAATACTTTTTTTAAAAGGCTGTTATTAGGAGATTCCACAAAGAGCCTCATAAACTGTTATATATGATACACAAAGAGGGCTTCGTGTCATGTTAGTTACACCAGTGATGCCAATGCCCAGTCTGTGTGAGCACATGGTCTCTCTCTCTCTCCTTAGACTCTTTCTTTTTTCATTCTTTTACTTTCTCTCTTTCTCTCTGTCCTTCTTCCTCTCTCTTTCCCTCCTTTCCTTTATTGTATCTCCTCTCTCTGTTGTCTCCGTTTTTTCATTTCCTTTTTCTCTTTCCTTCTTTCTTCCTCCCTTTCTTTCTTCCTTATTCTCTCTCTCCTTCCCTCCCTGCTGTTTCGTGTGTGTGTGTGTGTGTGTGTGTGTGTGTGTGTGTGTGTAGAAAGAAGAACCTGGGAGACAGAGTTTCGTTTTAAAGAGTATTACTCCTAATGTGTATATGTACTATGTTTTGGAGAGTCTTGCCTCTACCATGTATAACAGGATGTCAAATGTAGCTTTTATTTTGTTCTTTTCGAGTTTTGAGTTTTGGCCAAGGACTCAAAGTCTGAGAACAGGATATGTCCAATCACCCATAGAAGAAATGTCAAGGGATTGTGAAGCAGATTTTGCAACCCTGAGCTCATGGCCCACCTTGGGGTATACAAGAAATCCTTAAAGATACAAAAATCAGAAGGAGAGGATTTCTTTTGAACGAGTTGTTAGGGTGCTGGGAGCTTCCCTCAGCTAAAGCCGAGGGAAGATGGCTTCAGGTACCTCTCAGGGGGCTGACATGAGTCCCTGGACATTTGGAGTCTCCAGGCAGGTTCTGGCTCCTCATGCATGTCTGAAAATCAAAAGCTAGAGACTGGCTGGGCAGTTGGCCAGTGGCAGAGTGGAAAGAAGGCTGCTTGGCGAAGAGCTTACCACTCAGAGTTGTGCTTCCTGAGCACCAGTGTTGACCGCACTGAAGATATCTGACTGCCAGTCATCTTGAGGGACTCTGGCCAAGGTGACCCCTGGATGGCAGTGTGCCCCAGCAGAAGTGTGGGGGATGGAGTCAGGGACTGCCTGGTGCTGAGGATGTCATAACAGGCAACATTGCTCAAATTAAGGGGAATAGAATCTCCTTGCTGTTGGCTCCAGAATCCATGCTCTGCCACTTTCTTCTACTGCTTTTTTGTTTTGTTTTGTTTTGTTTGAGATAGGGTCTCACTCTGCCACCCAGTCTGGAGTGCAGTGGCACCATCTAGGCTCCCTGCAACCTCTGCCTCTCAGGTTTAAACGATTCTCATGCCTCAGCCTCCAGAGTAGTGGATTTGCTGCCAGCGCTGGGATTACAGGCATAAGCCACTGCGGCTCTGCCACTTTCTAACTGGGCAAGTTACGTACTACCTTGTGCTTTAAAACCCCCACCTGCACTATACAAGTCTATGTCCAGGGAGCATCAGCACTAGATTACACCCATACAGGTCTTTCCAATTTTCCCCTCTAATCCTTTCTGCCCTGGGCTTAAGCCTGAGGGCCTTGAATTAGACCCTGTGAGTTGGAGGGGAAGTTAGGCAGAAAGGGGGTTTCCTCTTCACTGGGATGCTCCAGGCTCCTCCTTCTTCCCCCAGCCCTGCTCCAACAAGTTTCCCAAACTACAGCAGGCCCAAGCTGGGGGGAAGGAGGGAACATTATATAAATACAATAGAAATCAAAAGTTGAAATACAGGCAAGAGATCGCATTGGTCTGGCCTAGAGTTGGTATCTGGGTGTGACTGGAGGAGTTGTAAGATCTGCCTGGATGTTATCAGAGTGGAGAGGACCAGGGCCACAGGGAGCTCAGGTCAGCAGGTTGCTTCCTGCTTGCAACCAATATATCCAATAAGCTCATTCAATAAACGCAAGCGTAGAGACTGTTTTGAAACTGGCTTTTCTGGCAATTACTTTTAATTCTGCCCATAGGCCTTGGGAACAGAGAAATGTCTTAAATCTCTCACTTCATGGATTGGGTAAGCAGTGGTATTATTTCTGGGGGTAGTCACTTCCCCTCCATGACATGCGAATATTGCTAGAAATATTGGAGTTTCCGATTTCTCTAGGAGAAACCTGGGCATTTTCTGGAATGGGGAAAGATGAGACATGCCGGCCTCAATGCAAATTGTCTATGAGGCGGACTTTCAGAACCATTTTGGTAGCTCTGATTTTTGACAAAATCCATTGCTAGGTTATTCTGCAAGTTATGAGAATGTTTCTGGATTTTTCTAAGTGTTTGGGCAACTCCTTATTCTTGGGCAATTTTCTAATTTTATTTATTTTATTTTGTTGTTGTCATTCCTATTTGTCTAGGAGATCCTCCTGTGGCTTGAAACTTCTAGCTAATATTTAAAGTTGCCCCTGAATCACGTGCCTTCCTTTCCTAACTGTTCAGGTATCTTTCATTTTGGCAAATGACGGTTACCAGCTGTGATTAAAATATGGAGCCAATGCTTTAGGACTGACACAGAGGATGGTCTTCCTGCAGGACAGATGGCACCTCCGGCATTACTCAGACTGGCCATCTAAGCCCATGTTGCTTTGGATGTGTGCCTGAGGTCAAGGGCCCAACCAACTCGTGAGTAGGCCCCAGGCCAGTTTACCAGATGGATGAGGATGAAAACGGCCGACAGACCACGCAGGGCCTGGAGAGAGTCTATGCACAGGGAGCGGTTGCAGCGTTTTACTATCTCCCTAAAGAGGCCCTCACACTTAATGCAAAAATTATGGTTTACCGGAGACATAGGCATTTAAAGAGAAATTTCTGCCCATTCTGTCAAATGCCCTCAGACATGGAATCAAGTGAGAGAACTCTGAATCTTAGCCTTTATCTGAATTGACCAAAAAAGGCTCTCTGGGGACAGAAAACTGGAAGTTTGAATAGTCTGCTAACTATCTCTGTCATGGAAAATCCTGAGGGTAGAATGAGCACGCAGAATGCATGGATCTGGGCCATTGGGACACTGGAGTGATGGCCCCAGATGGCTCTGTGGACAGACTGGGGACTATGGGGAGGGCATCCCAGGGCAGAAGAAATAGGTCTTCAAGACTGTGTTTCTTCCTGTTTTAGGGCATTTTTCACCTCTCTCTTCTGCAAAGAGTTTGTGTCATAAATACCCTGTCTTTTGTACAGCTGACATTGGAGTTGTCTCTCTGTGTGGCAATTGGCTGGCCCTGGGTCCTGCCGACAAAGTAATCATGGGGGCCCTTGCAGGGAGGCAGGGCTGGGATAATAAGAACATCATGTGCTGATCTGTGGATCTAAATTTATTTTTGTTGAACAGGCAACATGCTTACCTGGCCAGAAAAGTTGGAAATGCAAGGCTATCGATATGTGCATTCCAAACACCTAAATGAATTTCTGGGAAAAATTGCAGGCAGCCTTCAGCGTTTTGTAGATGGAGAAGGGAAAGGCACCCTGTGCAGACAAGAGAGCTAGGGCAGGACCCTACTGATGGCAAAGGAAATGTACTGTGAAAGGCACCTATTCTTCCCCATTCCAGGTGACAGGAAAAGAAGACAAGAAGGAGAGCTGAAGAAACTGATAGCTATGCTCTTCAGACCTAGTTCTGCCTTGGGCTGTATATCTGAGTTTGAAAGACACGATTTCCTCCACCCAGAGAAAGTGTCTTACAACAATGTGAACCATGCAATAGGATAATCAAAGAACCATTTGATAGCGTTCTCAGCAAACTATCACAAGGACGAAAAACCAAACACACATGTTCTCACTCATAGGTGGGAATTGAACAATGAGAACTCATGGACACAGGAAGGGGAACATCACACACCAGGGACTGTTGTGGGGTGGGGGGAGGGGGGAGGGGGGAGGGACAGCATTAGGAAATATACCTAATGCTAAATGATGAGTTCATGGGTGCAGCACACCAACATGGCACATGGATACATATGCAACAAACCTGCAGGTTGTGCACATGTACCCTAAAACTTAAAGTATAATAATAATAATAAAATTTAAAAAAAAAAAAGAAAAGTCGGGAAGCCGGTGAGCCCCAGCGTCACAAGTGTTCCCTAGCTGAGCGTCACCTTTATAAAAGTATGGATGTGTGGAAAGGTACTTATGCCACATTCAATGCTGCACTCATGGCCCTGATTATTTAGATCCTATGCAGAACTTATTGAACAAACCTCACTATTTGCTAGACATTATCCTCAGCACTTTACCATTGTCAACTCATTTAGTTCTCATAGCAACCCTATGACATAGGTACTATGATCATTCGTGTTTTACAAATGAGAGATGAAGTAACTTCCACAAGGTCCTGTTATCCCAGAGCACGTAGCTAGTGTGATGCAGACTGGGATTTGAACCTGGCTCCATACTTCAAACTCTCAATAATTAGGTTTTGGTTTATACCCCATGACTATAACTAATTAGCAATGCACATGTCTTTAGGCCTTTCTCCTCTATTAGATGAAGAGCTGCTATGGACAAGAATCATGTCTGGTTTAACCATTGTTCCTCCCAGCAAGTAATGCCTGGTACCCAGTTGGCAGTCAATGAATGCGTTTGCAAACCACAACCCTAGGCACCACCGGCCATGCCATTATCTTCTCCAGGGCACGGGGTGTAGAATGAACAGCTTCTGTTCTTATTTTGCACCCCAGCTACTATGCAGATGGTTTGCCGCAGTGCTCGGGCTGTATACCCTTGACTTCTCCTGACTTTATTGTTGCAGGAAGCAGCTCTGGGCAAACAGCCAGCTTCCAACTAGGTGACCCACCTCTTGGGTCTGTCTGTTCTCACCACAGATAGCCACCCATGGCAAGCCCCAGCGCTTCCAAAAGGACCTCCTCCCTCAGGATTTCTCTCCGCTGCCCCGGGAAGTTGCCTAGCAACCTCCTTTTTCCCCCCTCCCCATGTGCAGCTCCACTCTCGTTTTTCTCACCCCATCACCACTCCCCAAGCTCTCTTCAGTGTCATTAACCCCTGCATCTGTCTGCTGCATCATCCCATTATCAAACTTTGCAGGGACTCCATTTTCACAACAAGCTCAGCCTGACCCAGAACGCATCCAGTCATTTTCTTGTCTTTTACAGTTTTATAGGATTCTTCATAGCATCCTTTTAATATTAACCTCAATATCAGACTGCAAAAGAAAGAGGCAAAGGCAACATGTAAACAAAAACAAAGAGAAAATAACCCAAACACAAAAAAAATCATGATTGGAATTTCCTAAGGGGTTTATTCAAGCTTCAGATAACTTTTTCCCCCTTAAAAGAGTATTATGTCATCCTGTCACATGTACCATATGATATGACATAAAGATGAGATGGCATATGATATGATTAATTAACATAGTATAATACAGTATGATATAATATAGAATAGTATAGTATAAAAAAGTACATGAAACATTTTTACTTATGCTGGCACCATAATATATGTTTTCTCTGTTGCCCTGCTTCAGAGCCTGGAAGAAAGGAAAGCTCCTGATTTTCTTTCTGTCTTGAAGGCCGTCCACCCACAAGTAGCATAGTGTTGCTGGCACATTTGCCACGGTTTTGCCTGCTGTTGGCCAAGGGCATAGTCATTCCAGGCAGGCAACAGGTGATGCGTTGCCAACCCCACCTCCTCTATAGAGAAACACAGGTTATCTGAAAAATAGAGAGAGTCACCCCTTTTCTGTATTGGGCCAGGACATCTACTTGACATCAGCCCTGAGCTTTCACTAGCAAGTGTGCATCTCTCATTTCTGGCTTTAGGCTGTATTTCATCTACTAAACAGAGAAAAATGCAGGGTACCACCATGGCCATGCTGTCAGGAGGAGTGAGCATGCCTGGCCCAGGGCTTTGTTTCACCAAGAACACAACTCTCTGCCTTCTGTGGCTCTTAACTGGCAGCCTCCAGAGTGCCAAGTTGCGTCGAATAGGACTCAAAGGAACAACAATACTATAGTGGTCCCCAGTGCTGCCTGCTATCTAGAATGACCCTCAAACTTAGGAGTCCCTCTGAGTTTTCCAACCCCATGGGGCCTCAGGCTGGACCTTGTAATCTGAGCAGAGCAGACTGGGAGGGAGGCATGGATACCTTTGAGATAGCACAACTAGGTGTGCCTTTGACATTTGTGGAAGTAAGCATATGAACGGGATTTCAGACCCATTCAGGATCATAATGTACAGTTGTTTAGGTTGCACACTGCACAGCCTCTACAATCAAATTGGGGTAGCTCTGGACCTTTAAAAGCTCACTGCTGTTCCATTATAGGGAGTGTCTTTTACTCCTCCCTTTAATCCTATCATTTTTTCTTTCAGATCTGTTCTACCTGAACAAATAGCCATTTTTATAACTACATTCGCATCATATTTGAATGTAAAATCAACCAGAAACTTTCCAATCTGTACCTCTTATTTTTACTGAGGACTAGTAGAGAAGAGGTAATGCAGAATGCACTCAGACCTGAGCCCAGCCTCAGCTTTCTCTGGCTAAATCTAGACTTCCCAGTTCTCTTTCTCTCTGGGTGCACTGTCCCATGTCTAAATCCAGATCAGACAGCAGAAGTATAGGAATGGGCAGCTGGAAGAACCTGAATCCCAAGTCCAAAGAGACCGCCACAATTTACTAGTAAGAGTCTTTATCCAAATTCCCCCTCCTCGTGGTAGTTCGTTTCAGTGGACTTCTTATTCTTTACCTCTCAGGCTTAGAAGACTGTATTCTGTTAAAATTGCTACCATAATCCATGTAGTAATTTTTGCATACAAATTTTATATCACGTTATAGAATTAATTATTCACTACAGTTGTTCATTCCTTCAGAATTTCTTTCAAGGTGTAAGTGTCGAGTTTTGGGAGAAACTTTGCTAAATGCCATAAGATATTGAGAAGAAATGTCTTGTCACCCTTGGGGAAGGTGGGTTTAGTATTAGTTTTATATTATTTTTATTATTATGTTAATAGTAATAACTACTATTTACTGGTGCCTGCTAAATGAAAGAGGCTTAGACAAATGGTTTATATTAATTTTCTTACTTAGTTTTCACAACAACCCTATGAAGTAGGTGCTACCTTTCCCATTACACAGATGAGAAAACCAGGGTTCACAGAGGCTAAGTAGCCTCTGGTGGCTGATAGTCATCCAGATGTCAGAGCCTAAATGCCTCTTTCCAGATGACTTAAAGTTAACTTTAATAATTCACTCTGCTCCGAAGAAATTATGTTCCTAAAGAAGAAAAATCCACATCCAATTTTATTTTCTAGATTAAGAACCTAGAAACACCGCTAATTATGAATATGGGCAGCAGCAGCTGGGAATTATACCTCCCTAAACCTTTCAAGTTCTCTGGTTATTATATTGGATTTTATTTCCTATAACATTATTTTTATTTTACTTTTTAAGTTGACAAATAATAATTGTACATATTCCTGGGGTACATAGTGATATTTTAGTACATATAATATATTGATCAAGGTAATTGTCATATCTATCATCTCAAACATTTATCATTTCTTTGTGTTGGGAACATTCAATATCCATCTTGCTATCTGAAACAATATATTATTGTTAACTAACAGTTTTTAACACTATCTCATCTCCTTTCTTCTCAGGCTCCACTTAATACACTGCCTTGGTGAACAAATACATGTTTGATTTTAAAGATATACCAATGAACCCATTTTCCCTCATTTCTCTTTACAGAATAAAGAAGGGACAATGAAGTTTCCAGGTCAGCATTAAGGGAAGGCTTGGCTGCATCATCTGCCACTCTGCTGCTGCTGACTCTGCCAGTGGGGACAGCACATGCTTCCTTCTACGCTTGCCTGAGGTTCGTAACTTCAGAGGCCCACAGCATTTCTGGAAGGAGTAAAATGAGCTACATGGTCTGGGTAGCTACTCCTAAGTAGAGTTCACAATCAAAGAAATAGAAGCTGGGAAAAACAATAAAGCAGTCTTCTTCTTCTTGAGTCATCTGTGACAGGTTTTTTTATTTTTTATTTTTATTAGAATAGGGAGACATAGAACCACCAAACTCCTATAGAAAATGAGTCTTCTGAGCACCAGTAGCCTCACTATAGAAAAACTGTATTAAAACCTGCATCAGAACCTACATGACCATTTGCTGTTCTCCCCCGCAGGACAACTCCACACAGTTGTATGGGTTGAACACTGAACAACTTAAGGAGCACTACCATGTACATTATAGATATAGATACAGATAAAGATATAGATACAGATTATCTATATCTATAGAAAACTTGTGTATTTGTTCCAACAAATTCCTGGCAGTTATCATCAAAGTGTCTTGATGTAGGGGTGCCTTGTTCTTATTCATACAAAGGTGCCATATGGGCTTGCAGTGACTGTGTTACTCCTTCTGGTGAAGAAGGCAGATGGCTCAGTGGCAGAGAAACCTTGAAGTGGGGGATAGCAGTAGACAGGAAGTCTGTATAGAGAGATGAAAGAGCACCTGGGTCTGAGGCCTGCTTCACCACCTGCTGATGCTGCATAAATTCCTCAACTTCTGAGCCTTGGTTCTTACGTACATCATGTTAGTAATACCAATATCACAGGGTTTTTGTTGTTTGGATGAAAAATATGTGTGTGTGTGTGTGTGTGTGTGCGTGTGTGTGTAGCCTGGCCTATTTTATGCATTTGATGAATGATAGTTATTATTATTATAAACCAGAAGAGTCCAAGTTGAAACCAGGGTGCTTGGCAACCTGCCACAGCAGTTCTTAGCCCCCAGATAGGAAAATGACTTACAGGTGATGAAATTGGTCAAGAAATCTAATGTAACATCAAGGTGATCTATGATCAATACCCAGAACATTCAATGCTGACATTAAAGGTTTTAATGGAGCATTTATTGTTTGCTATAATGAAATTATATTGAGTTGCTAGAAGAAAGTGAATAGAACACAGCAGGATGTCAGACAAATATCTACTGATTAATTCTTTGACTAGTTGCTTACTTTGTGATGAGCACTGGACTAGGAGGTAGGGAAGTACAATTGAACATGTTAGTGCAGGTTAGGCTGAGGCCACAAATAGACCATACAGGCAATGCCTCAATACCGTAGAAGGCTGTATTTCTCATGTAGCTATTCTGAGAGGGGGCTCAGGTTGGAGGATCAACTTTTCTCCCAGGTTCCTTCTGTCTGTGGCTTCTTCATCCCCAAAGGCCTCACCAATATCTGCAGCTAGCCAAAGCAAGGGGAAAGAATATGAAAGAGCAAGTGTGGAGAGTTTTTATGAGCCAGAGCAGGAAGTGGCCCACATTACCTCATCTCCATTGCAGAGAACCTCACTGCAAGAAAGGCTAGGAAATATAATTTAGCTTTGTGCCCAAGGAAGGAGAGAACAAACATTGTTGGGTGGCTAGTGATGACCTCAACGGAAGGACAATTCCGGGTGATGGGACCATGTCATAAGATGACTGAGAATTGCTGGACATGGAAAAAGATCCTCTGAACAAACTATGATTGGAAATTGGGAAAGAGGAGAAGGTGGTGCTATATTCTGAATAAAGTCACTGGGAAGACTATTGATATGGTGTGGCAGTGTCCCCACCCAAATCTCATCTTGAATTTTAGCTCCTGTAAGTCCCATGTGTCATGGGAGGGACCTGGTGGGAGGTAATTGAATCATGGGGGTGGGTCTTTCCCATACTGTTCTCGTGATAGTGAGCAAGTCTCACGAGATCTGATGGTTTTACAAAGGGGAGTTCCCCTACACATGCTGTCTTGCCTGCCACCATGTAAGACGTGACTTTGCTCCTCATTCACCTTCTGTCATGAATGTGAGGCCTCCCCAGCCATGTAGAACTGTGAGTCAATTAAACCTCTTTTCTTTATAAATTATCCAGTCTTAGGTATGTCTTTATTAGCAGCATGAGAACAGACTAATACAACTATGAAGTGAAGAAGCAAAGGATGGCAGCTCCTCAAAGGGAATTGGCAGCCACAAGCAGACTGCCCTGTCTATCTGTGTACTGGGTGAAAAAATGCTGTTGGCCACCCAGGGAGAGTGCCACCATCAGTGGTGCTGTTTTCTGGTACTCAGGATACCTTCCTGAGCCACCTCAGACAGGTCCAAACTAAAGTCAAGTCACCTGATCCAGGTCCTGCTGAATATGCTTCAACTGTGTTCTCTACTGGGGGGACTGGTGACTCACTGATATTGACAAGGAGTTCTACAGGGGAAATGGATGTGATAAAGGATAGGTATATAGGTGCTCAAGGCCTCTTGATGACACATCTCTTAAACACCCATGGAAAACTGTTGGATCATCTATACCTGCACTCTTATCCTTACAATTTATTATCTGCAGATCTGTGAAGGGCAGGATTCTAAGATGGATCCCAAGATTCCTGCTCCCTGGTGTATACACCCTGTGTAGTCTCCTCCCCTTGAGAGTGTGTGGGGCCCATTAATCTGATAGGATAGTGACTCCCTTGATTAGTTTCTGTTAAATGGCAAAGGTGCTGGGATAGTCACTCCCATTACCTTACATTAAGTAAGACTCCGTCATAGCTGACTGGAGAGTCTCCTGCCAGGTTTGAAGAAATAATTTACTGTGTTGTGAGAAGGTCATGTGACCAGGACTCAAGGACAGCCTCTGGGAGCTGAGATGATCCTAGTGGATAGCCAGAAAGAAAACTTGCAACTCAAGTTCTAAGACAAAACAGCAACTGCAAGGAACTGAATTCCTCCAGCAAGCAAGTGAGCTTGGAAGAGAAATCAAAGCCTTACATGAAGTTGCAGCCCCTGCCTTGATTTTAGAGCAGAGAACCCAGTTAATTCATGCCTGAACTCCTGACTCATGGACACTTTGATATAATAAATTAGTGTTCTTTTAAGTTGCTAAGTGTCTTAGTCTGTTTCCTGTTGCTGTAACTAAATACCCAAGACTAGATAATTTATTTTTGAAAAGAGGTTTATTTAGCAGTTTTGGAGGCAAGGAAGTTCAAGATCAGGCAGCTGAATCTGGCAAGGGCCACATGCTGTGTCATAACATGGTAAACGGCATCACATGAGGTGGGGGCGGCACACTGAGAGCCAACCTGGCTTTTATAACAGAACCACTCTCATGGTAACCCATTAATCCATTAACTCATTAATCCACCCATGAAGGCAAAGCGGCATGACCCAAACACCTTTTAAAGGCCCTACCTTTTACATTAGGGATTATATTTCGATGGAGGTTTTGGTGGGAACAAACATTCAAACCGTGGAGCTAACTTTGAGGTAATTTTTTACACAGCCATAGCAAATGAATACGGGCTGCTTGGGTAAGCTACTTAAGTTTTCTAAGACTCTCATCTTTTATTTTTTATTAATCTTTAAAAATGGGCATTCCTTCTACATTTTTTGTTAATTTCTAAAAATGGGCATTCCTTATAGATGTATTGAGATAATGCATCTAAAAGTATTTTATAAATTATCAAGTTGTTAACACTGATAAAAAGGGTTTATTAATAATAGGCAGTAACATGATAAGTTGACATTGACAGGAAAACAAGGAAGTAAGCATTGTTTTTAAAAAGTGTATCTAATTAGTGTTTATTTTTAGAAATTGTTCTGGTCTTCCCTGCTATTTAATATTCTATTTTTTTTCCTCCTTAGCAGAGTTAGCCAGGCCCTCTGTCTTGTACGAGATTGAGTGTGATTCTAGGGATGCAAATCAGGATGTCTCTGGGAAGAATTGCATTGTGTAGGTTATTTCTATTTAAGAAGTAGCTGCAAGAAGATTCCAAACATATTTTGCCTCCAGTCACCTCAAGTTTCTAATCTTCCTGCTGGAGCTGCCTTTGCAGTGAAAATAAGAACTGGCCTAATGATGTGAAGACAAAACCAACAGAAATTACTGATGGCATTGGGACATGTTAGCAGAATGGCCTTTTTATTTGTAAAATCCTCCAAAGCTATGTCTATTTGACTGGATGTAAATATAGGCATGAAGTAGTTAGGAGAATTTGTTGGGGGAGGGATATGAAGAAAATATCCTCACTGGGCAGTCAACAGTGTTTTTAAAAAATATCAAAAAAATTAAAATCCCCATCATTGCTGTTGAAGAATTTGCCATCTTTATTAAGAATTAAAAATGTCTCAAAAACCTTGGAAAATATTTACAGAAATACTGACCAATGATTGGGAAGTGTATGCAAGCTAAATCTACATGCCCTGAGATTTTTTTGGCATTCAAATCACGTGTTTTTTTTTTTTTTTTAGACAGAATTTTGTTCATTTTGCCCAGGCTGGAGAGCAGTGGCACAATCTTGGCTCACTGCAACCTCCGCCTCCCGGGTTCAAGCAATTCTCCTGTCTCGGCCTCCTGAGTAGCTGGGATTACAGGCGTGCACCACTACACCCAGCTAATTTTGTATTTTTAGTAGAAAAGAGGTTTTACCATGTTGGCCAGGCTGGTCTGAAACTCCTGACCTCAGGTGATCCACCGACGTTGGCCTCCCAAAGTGCTGGGATTACAGGCAAGAGCCACTGCACCTGGCCTCAAATCACTTTAGCACATACTAAACACCTAATAGAATGACTAAACTTTAAAAGACTGACCATACCAAGAGATGGGGAGGATATGCAGGAACTGCAACACTCACACACTGCCAGTAGGAATGTAAAATAAGATGACCATTTTGGAAAAACAGTTTGGCGGTTTCTTAAAAAGCTAAACACATGCCTATTATATGATCTAGCCATTCTACTCCTAAGTATTTACCCAAGTGAAATGAATAGATATGTTCACACAAAAATTTGTACACCAATGTTCAAAGTAGCTTTATTTGTAGTAACCAAAAGCTAAAAGCAACCCAAATGTCCCTTAACAGGCGAATAGATAAACAAACTATAGTATACCCATACACTGGAATACTATTCAGGGATAAAATGGAATGAGCAATTGCTACACATGACAACATGCATGAATCTCAATTATGTTGAGTGGAAAAAGCTGGTTAAAAAAAGAGTATCTACAATGTAATTTTATTTATATAAAATTCTAGAAAATGCAAAGTAATCTATGGTAACAGAAAGTAGCTTGATCATTGCCTAGGGATCAGGGAGTGAACATAGGGGTAGGAGGAACAGGTTACAAAGGGACAAAAGGAAATGTCAGGCATGATGGATGTGTTCATTGTATTCACTGTGGTGATGATTACACAGGAGTATCTACATGTCAAAACATCAAGGCATACTTTAAATATGTGCCATTTATTTTATGTCAATTATACCCAATAAATATGTTAAGAAAAAATTATTTTCACACATATAATTGAAGTTTATTCTCATAATAAAATTCTGAAGTGGTTAGGAAAGATATGATTTTCATCTTTCAGGTAGGAGAACTATGTTTGCAATGGAAAAAATAACATAAATTGCAAAGGATTTAAGTTAGGACTAGAACCTTGTCTATTCCAGGAATATGTTTGCTATCTGGAGCTGCCTCTGTGGTCTCTAACAGTTAAAAAGGATCACCTCTACTTGAGTCCATGTCTCTTGGGGTATTGGTTTCTCCATGGCAGCAGTTCTCAAAGTGTGATCTGTAAGCCTCCTGGGGATTCCCAAGACCTTTCAGAGAGTCTGTTGAGGTCAAAACTGTTTTCATAATAATGCTAAGATGATATTGCCTTATTCATGTGTTGACACTTGCCCCAGTGGTGCAAATGCAATAGTAGGTAAGCCTACTGGCTCCTTAGCACCAATCAGGGTAGTGGCACCAAACCATATGAAATGATATGGTTGTATTCCCACCCAAATCTGTTTTTGAGTTGTAGTTCCCATAATCCCTGTGTGTTGTGGGAGGGAGTCAGTGGGAGGTAATTGAATCACAGGGGCTGTTACCCCCATGCTGTTCTTGTGATAGTGAGTGAGTTCTCATGAGATCTGATGGTTTTATGTGGGGCTTTTGCCCCTTTGTGCAGCACATCTCTCTCCTGCCACCATATGAATAAGGACATGTTTGCTTCCCCTTCCACCATGATTGTAAGTTTCCTGAGGCCTCCCCTGCCATGCAGAGCTGTGTGTCAATTAAACCTCTTTCCTCTGTAAATTACCCAGTCTAGGGTATTTCTTCACAGCAGCATGAACATTAACTAATACAATAAATTTGTATCTTGGAGAGTGGGGCACTGCTGTAAAGATACCTGAAAATGTGGAAGCAACTTGGGAAGTGGGTAACATGCAGAAGCTGGAACAGTTTGGAGGGCTCAGAAGAAGACAGGAAGATGTGGGAAAGTTTGGAACCTCCTAGAGACTTGTTGAATGGCTTTGACCAAAATGTGGATAGTGATATGGACAATGAAGTTCAGGCTGAGGTGGTCTCAGATGGAGATGTCAAAGTTTTTGGGAACTAGAGTAAAGTTCTCTCTTGTTATGCAAAGGGACGGGCAGCATTTTGCCCCTGTCCTAGAGATTTGTGGAATTTTGAACTTGAGAGAGATGAATTAGGTTATCTGGAGGAAAAAATTTCTAAGTGGCAAAAGCATTCAAGAGGAAGCAGAGCATAAAAGTTTAGAAACTTTGCAGCCTGATGATGTGATAGAAAAGAAAACCCCATTTTCTGGGGAGAAATTCAAGCCAGCTGCAGAAATTTGCATGAGTAATGAGCTGAATGTTAATCACCAAGACAATGTGAAAATGTCTCCAGGACATGTCAGAGATCTTCATAGCAGCCTCTCCTATCACAGGCCTGGAGGCCTAGGAGGAAAAAATGGTTTTGTGGGTCGGGCCCAGGGCCTTCCTGCTGTGTACAGCCTAGGGGCTTGGTGTCCTACATCCCAGGCACTCCAGCCATGGCTAAAAGGGGCTAAGATACGGTGTTAGCAGTGGCTTCAGAGGGTGCAAGCCCCATGCCTTGGCAGCTTCCACATGGTGTTGAGCCTGTGGGTGCATATAAATCAAGAAATGAGGCTTCAGAACCTCCACCTAGATTTCAGAGGATATATGGAAATGCCTGGATATCCAGGAAGAAGTTTGATGCAGGGGTGGGGCCCTCATGGAGACCCTCTGGTAGGGCAGTGCAGAAGGGAAATGTGGAGTTGGAACTCCCACACAGAGTCATCACTGGGGCATTGCCTAGTGGAGCTGTGAGAAGAGGGCCACCATCCTCCAGACTCCAGAATAGTAGATCCACCAACCGCTTGTATAGTGCACCTGGAAAAACCGCAGACACTCAACACCAGCTTATGAAAGCAGCCAGGGCAGGGGGGCAAGGGGGCGGCTGTACCCTGCAAAGCCACAGGGGCAGAGCTGCCCAAGGCTGTGGGAGCCTACCTCTTGCATCAGTGTGACCTGGATATGAGACATGGAGTCAAAGGAAACTATTTCAGAGCTTTAAGGTTTAATTACTGCCTTGTTGGATTTTGGAATTGCATGGGGCCTGTAGCCCCTTTGTTTTGGCCAATTTCTTCCATATGGAATGGGTGTATTTACCCAATGCCTGTACCCCCATTGTATCTAGGAAGTAACTAACTTGGTTTTGATTTTATAGGCTCATAGGTGGAAGGGACTTGCCTTGTCTCAGAGGAGACTTTGAACTTGAACTTTTGGGTTAATGCTGGAATGAGTTAAGATTTTGGGGAACTGTTGGGAAGGCATGATTGGTTTTGAAATGTGTGGACATGAGATTTGGGATGGACCAGGGATGGAATGATATGGTTTGGCTGTGTCCCCACCCAAATCTCATCTTGAATTGTAGTTCCCATAAGTCCCACTTTTTGTGGGAGGGACCTGGTGGGAGGTAATTGAATCATGGGGGCAGTTACCCCCATGCTGTTCTGGTGATAGTGAGTGTGTTCTCATGAGATCTGATAGATTTATATAGGGTTTTTCCCCCTTTGCTTGGAACTTCTCTCTCTAGCCACCATGTGAAGAAGTACATGTTTGCTTTCCCTTCCACCATGATTATAAGTTTCCTGAGGCCTCCTCAGCCATGCAGAACTGTGAGTCAATTAAACCTCTTTCCTTTGTAAATTTCCCAGTTTCAGGTATTTCTTCATATCAGTGTGAAAACAAACTAATACATCATACTAGTTGCCATTATATTCCTCACTGCCAGGAACTCATAGCAAAATAAATGATTATAAAAAACACTATGATACCAAAGATATTTCCATTTAAGAACACAATTGAAGAAGCAATAAGAATTATTGATTCTATTAATTCTCAACTCTTGAGAATCTCTTTTTTATATTCTGGGTGACAAAATGAAAAATGTGTTATGTTGCATACCCAATTATGATAATTGTCTCAAGGAAAATCCTTGTGTGATTGTTTGAGTTACAAGCTGAACTAACCACTTTTTCCCCATGAATCACTACTTTTATTTGAAAGAATTGCTGACTAATTTTGACTATTTAGACTTCAGTATTTGGCAGAAATCTTCTCAAAAATGAACTGGGTGAGCCTGTTACTTCAAGGGGAACAACTAACAGTGTTGCCAATGATAACACACAAGTTTTCAAGCAAAAGTTAGAATTTTGGGAAATATGTTGACAGTTTCCCAATACTTAAAGACTTTTCTAATAAACTTATGGTAATATTAGTGAGTATAATTTAAAATTTTATATAATTAAATGTATCAATACATGGAAGACCTGCATAACCTAGTGAGCCAATATTTTCCAAATGACCAGTATTGTAAGATGATATTATAAACTCATGCACAAATCAAAGAGCCTTTCAAAGTAGACTAGTGGATTTTACTATGACAGAATATGAAAAGCTGATGAATATGCTTTTAGATTCCACACTGCAACTAATCTTTAAGATATTGTCACTTATTGAGTTTTGGTGTAGTATCAAAGAAGAATATACACAACTGTACTGAAAAGGTTATTAAAATATGATCTTCCTTTTCCAATTATGTGTCTGTATGTGAGGCTGAATTTTCTCTATGCATTTCAACCAAAAAATATATATACACCCACGATATATATGAGAATCCAGATGTCTTCTGTTAACCTGGACATTAAAGAGATTTGCAAAAATGTGATGTAAGGCCACTCTTACTATTTTTTGTTGTTTTGGAAAATATAATGATTTTTCATTAAAATATTTTATTTAACCTATAACAAATTTATTCTTGCTATTTTAAAGTGAATTAATAAACACACAATGATTAAATCTCTCAGCTTTAATTTTGAACAAAGTAGACATTGATAAATATAAGCCACATAAACAAAACCTCTCTGAGGTCTGTGATAGGCTGAATAATGATCTCCTAAAATCGTCTATATCTTAATCTCCAGGATCTGCAAATGTGACTTGATATGGAAAAGGGACTTTACAGATGTGATTAAGTTAAGGATCTCAGGATGGGGAGAGTATCTTGGATGATCTGGATGGGGTTGATGTAATCACAGGGGCTCTTGTGCCTCTAAGAGGGGCCAGGAGATGAGAGTAACTGGTAGGAGAAGTGATGCCAGAAGCAGAGGTTGTGGTGATGTGAGGAAGGGATCGTGAGCCAAGGACTGCAGGTGGCCTCCAGGAGCTGAAAAAGACAAGGCACAGACTACCTTCAGAGCGTCCAGAAGGAACCAGGCCTGTTGACACATTTGCTTCAGCCCAGTGAGACTGGTTTTGATGTCCTACCTCAAGAATTGTAAGGCACTACATTTTCATTGCTTCATACCACTGAGTTTTTGGTAATTTGTTACAGCAGTAGCAAGAAAACTAATACAGGGTCCTTGATCGTTTTTAAGTGTAAAGGGGTTCTGAGACCAAAAAATCTGCAAGCCTTTCCTCCATGGTAACCAGAGTTGACAGTGGAAGCAGACTCTGGACAGAGTGGACTGGCCCCAGTATGTGCCCATGTTCCAGAGGGATCCAGTCTCCTCCGGAGTCCCATGGTGATCCCAGAGAACCTCAGAGCTCCTTCAGGACCCGGTATGTAGGAAGTGCTCTATAAATATGTATTAAATAAAGAATTAATAAATACATGGCCCTCCTACATTTCATTACTTAAACAGGCCACTTAAGACAATAATATAATTTACGGAGCTCCTACACAGTGCTACAACTGTTAGGTGAGGCCTTTATTCCATACAACACTGCATGTTAAGTCCAGAGTGGCCCAGGGGTTGCCTGAGTTACGGAATTGGCAGGTGGCAGCCCTGGTTCAAATCTAAGTCTGGTTCTCAAGCCTGTGTTCTCAACCCCATATTCTTGCCACCATGACCTCTATGGATTTGCATGAACTTGCCCAGTGTCAAATAGACACCAAGCTACAGTTGGTGCATATGTACTAAATCAGATTCATTTTAAGTATCCAGAAAATAAGGCTGAACCTAATCCTAACGACAGGCTAGGTGGGCCAGGGTAGATAGGACGGGTGAGTGGGTAATCACTATTTCCTCAGTGTCTGCTATGATGACCATCTGCTTTTATTTCACCAGGCATCACATCTTCTGCGTTGGCAAAACTCTCAGGTAATTTATCCAAAAAGTGATTTGTTTTCATGTGGATAAGTTTTTTCCTCTAAGATTTTAAGTGAAAGGAATAGATAAGTTATAGCATGGAAACAATGGTTCCCCTGCTTGTACCTCTGTGACAAGCATTATATCTAGCACAATTTACCAGAAATTGTCATTATTATCATTTGTCTGCTGGATGTGGTTTGGCACTCAGAATGGAGGGTTACCATGGTGCCTCTGATCTTTAGCAATTTTTCTTTTTGTTCTGTTTCACTTGGTAAATGTTTTCCTGCCTCATCCTTCACCTAAAACGAAACAGCAAAGGACTGACCAGTCCTAAGTGACCTTTAGCAGTTTCTCCATCGTTGGATGGCTAATAAGTTAATTAAGCTTCCTGTTAATTAACTTTAATAATTAGCTTTGATATGGTTCTACCAAATGGTTATTGCCTTGGCTACGGACTGCTAACTCAGCCTGTCAGTCAGAATGTGGGCCCACGTTGCCAAGGGGCAACCTGACCCTGTTGGGCAAGAAATAATAAGACTTTGCCAGATGCTTTTGTCTTTGGGAGAGCAGAGTTCCAGAAATGGAAGAACACTTTGTATCCAACCTCAATGTCCAAACTTCTGGCCTTCTTAAGGTATCTCTATTTTAATGAGGCATTGGCAGAGTGAGTCATCTTGTCTTAATTTAAATCCAATTCCAAAAGACAGATCTGAGTTTTTAAAAAATGTCGACAGATTTCAGAGGTTTTTTTTTCTTTTAAAGAAGGCTTTCCTCTTTTAGAAAGACTGACTCACACAGAAGCCATCAATGGTAAGTCATTGTCTATGCTAGGATTGCCTTTCAAGTAGAATATTTTCCGACCCCATGTTCACTTGCCTTGTCCATGTCTAGAGACTATAACTGCCCTGCAAGAGCACAGGCAGAACAAGCCAATGAATAATGAACGTGGGCTTGAAAGCAGCACGGAGCTCTCTTTGGCCACAACGCCCTGCTAATAACTTTTAGCACCGCTTGATGTCAGGCGGCACGTGGAGTGGAGACGATACTTGTCAGCTAATTTGGCTTTAATACTCAGAACATTCTGACTGCTCTGAGGTTTTTCTGTAGCCAAATTGTCTTGCCTGTTAAATTTGTAATGTATTTAGGGAATTTCATTTTACATGTTTAGAAAAATGGCCTTGGAGACCCGTGGTGCTTTGTCGGGAGACCTGTGGGCCTCCGAGAACCGACAGATGACACTGACACAGGGTGTCAGCGTTGGTGCAGGAGCCAGACGCCACTCCCTGGCTCCCTCGGAGAACTTGGGGAGGTTCTGTTCAGGGCTTCAAAAGAAAAAAAATAAAAATGCTGATATTTTTAGTTCCCACTCACTCTTTGACTATGAATAGGAATATGATTGAAATTTCCACCAGAATCTTCAAAGCTGACTTACCTTTAAAGCAAATGCCAAAGGTTTGAAAACTCATTCTAGATGGAATAACATTGGCATGGACACAGAAGGCCTTAAAAAAAGAACCAAAGAAAACAAAACCCCAGGGCTTTCAGCAGAGATGGGTTAAGGTCTTGCTCCCCCACCCCCATCCCCTCTCCCATCCCCACAACTGCAGGGCAAAGGACAGCAGTGCCTTCCAACCTTAAGGGTCTGTACTCTGTGATCATGGGGAGAACCAGCCTAAGTGTGGCTGGCACAAATGCCCTGGAGGCATGTCCCGCTCTAGGATAATTAGAGCACTTACTCAAAGAATGACTTACAGGACATGCTGGGTTGGATTCAAGTATTTTCTTGTCACCTTACAGCACCAGGGACTGGGGGGAGCAGGGATAGAGAAAAGAGAAGGAGGAGAGGGGAAAAGGGAGGGGAGAAACTCAGAGAATCAAAAATGAAACGGGACCCAGGAGCAACATATGCTAATGGAGATCTGACTAGGAAAAGAGGCTGCTTAAAGCCCTTTGGCTTTTAGATGTCCGTTGTCATTTCTAGGACAGCTGAGTGCCAACTGCGAGAAGCCTTGTAAACTTTCATGACCTCAGCCCCTTCCAAGGAAGGCACCCAGGAGCTCATTTCAGTTGCCTGTGAAGCCTGCCGGAAACTTCTGGCCAATGTCATTTTCAAAAAATATATATGTTTTCTGGCAATAAATAATAGCACCAACGCTGGACACATTAATTTTCTTTTTCAGGTCACAGACAGGAGAAATCACCATATTGCACAAATTAATTTAAGAATCTGGAACACATGAAAAGATTCCAAAAATCATCTACAGCCCATTGTATAATTTGCCATATGGTCTAGGGTTTTACACGCTCTTAGTATCCTCAATTCCCTTGCTCTCTTGTCCTTCCAGACCTATCCGACAAAATCCCAAACTTAGATCAGATCTGCTGTCAACATGACTTGTTCCTATATCCAGTCTGCAGAAAACGTCACCATCATGTGGCTGGGGGCCACTAGAAATCACAGCCTCTTCCTTCAGCTGAGCCCTCATTGGCGCTTTTCGTCCTCTTTCCTAAGCCTTGGTCCTCAGCTGCTCCCAGTCTCCTCCACGACTCCTGCAACCCCCACCAGGCTTCTCAGGACCCGCACTCCTCCTCAGTTCCTAGTTTCACCCTCTGCAAGTCAGAGCAGAGGCCAGGGAGACATCTGTAGTCAGCGCCCTTGTCTCCCTCAAGCTGGAGTCTGCATGATCCACCAAAATGCTGTCTCCTAAACAGCCCTCTCTCTGGCTCCCTTTACACTGTCTGTATAACCTTTGTCTGAATTCAGGTCCTTACAGGTGACTGCAATGGCCTCCAAATTGTTATCCCTTCTCCCTGACTCATCACTGCACTGGTCACCTCTTGAACCTTGCCTCACATCCTTTGGTCCTCTTTTTACATGAGCCATTGCTGTAAAATGCAGCATCCAACAGCACCTCCCCTCAGCTGCCCTAAGGCTTCTCTCACCCAGGGTGTTTGGTGCCTGCTGGGAAACTCTTCACTCAGGCACATCCACTGGACTGGGAAAAGTCAGGGATTTATTGCACCCTGACCAGTGAGGGGTGGAAACCATGAACCATGAATGCATGCTCCCCTTACACACTGGTGACCACCTCAAGCACATATCCCTCCTTTACTGGCCTCCCTTCCTTTCCTGTGTCTCCCTCCCCATACCCCTTCTCTATCCCTGCGATTCCTCCCCAAAGTAAAGTATCCACACCAGTCACCAGCACTTGTCTCAGCCTTAGCATCTCGTACAAATGAAATACGCATGCCTAAGTTCTTTCCCTCTATGGCTCATGTTCTGTAAGTAGAAACAGACTCATCGTCAGATAAATGTAAAACACCACGGTCCGGGAAGGCATTTAATATGCACAGGGCTCCTATGGAAGGCCTGGGGAGGGCACCGAACTCAGCCTCAATGGGTCTGGGAAGTGTCCTCTGCTGAGTCAGAAGCTGGACGTGGTGGTGGTGGTGGAAGTGTGACCCAAGGGGTGGTGAGAATGTGCAGTTAATTGTCATTGAATGAATAAATTTAATGTCCTTAGGCATCTGAATTTCTTAATAAAGAAAAAAAGCTCCAAGCTGCATGCTTTATTCCATGATATACTCTCTGGCTTGCCCATATTTTAGGCTAGTTAATTCCCACATGACAAGAATGTTACACACCTCACAGAGCTGGTTACTTAGTTCGTGTGTATTGGAGTATTTTATGGCAATTTTGCAAGAGTGAAGATGACTTTAAGGAGAATGAAAACCTGGTTATCTCGTGAATCACCTTAGCGTCAGGGCGTTCACTATCAAAGGAAAGCAAAGTGGTGGCCTGTCAAGATGAGTAAGAAAGCTTTCGCATTTTCTTGAGGCCTCCCTCCCTATGAGGGGTCAGTTTCTAGATGAATGAGATGCTAAGTATCACTGCCACATGGGTTCAGAATAGCAGCAGGCAGATATCAGGCACCCAGCATCTGGTCAACTGGAGTTACAGGATTTCCCCTGGCAACATGGCTCTACAACAGTCCGAGCTGGGACTAATGCCTCCCGCTCCCCTTCACCAGTATCTGTAATCCCCGCCAGAGATGAACTCAGTTCTTACTGGTAACCTTGTTCTGAGCCTCCTCTCATTTTTCTCTCTCGAGGTCTAACCAGAAGGTTTGACAAAAGATGAGAGTAATTTATGGATACATTAGACCTTGCCACCTTAGTTTTAGTTTCTATTCTGTCTCAAGTGGGGCTGACCTTTAAGATTGGCTAAGAACATAGTTTCCTTTCTTTCCTTTCAAAACCTTAGTCTTGTCTCTTATTCTCACTCCATTTGGAGTCATGTTCTCTCTCACACACACATATGCCTGTGTGCTATGGTTTAAATGTTTATGTCCCCCCAAAATTTGTATGTTAAAACCTAACCCCCAAAGTTATGATATGAAAAGATGGGACCTTTGGGAGGTGATTAGGTCATGAAGGCTCTGCCATCATGAATGGGGTTAGTGCCCTTATAAAAGAGGCCTGAGGGAGCTTGTTCATCCCTTCTACCATGTGACGGCTCAGCCAGAAGGCACCATCTATGAAGAATGGGTCCTCACCAGACAGTGAATCTGCTGGTGCCTTGATCTTGGACTTCCCAGACTCCAGAACTCTGAGCAATAATTCTCTGTTGTTTATAAGTTACTTAGTTTTAAGTATTTTGTTATAGCACCCTGAACAGACTAAGACACTATATTTAGAATGTCATAGATCCATGCAGTTTCAGCGTGCTGGCTGGCAGAATATCATTTGGGAAAAAAACATTTTCTTTTTCGTGCCTTTTTTTTTTTTTTTTTGGATGGAATGTCACTCTGTCACCCAGGCTGGAGTGCATGTGGTGGCACTATCTCAGCTCATTGCAACCTCTGCCTCCTGGGTTCAAGTGATCCTCCTGCCTCAGCCTGTCAAGTAGTTGGGATTACAGGTGCCCACCACCACATCCAGCTAGTCTTTTTGCATTTTTAGTAGAGATGGGGTTTCACCATGTTGGCCAGGCTGGTCTCGAATTCCTGACCTCAAGTGACCCACCCACCTCAGTCACCCAAAGTGCTGGGATTACAGGTGTAAGCCACCGTGCCCAACCTTCATGTTTTTTTCTATCGCGGTTTGCAGCTAGGTAAAGGCAACGTTGAATACTAGGTTGTGCCCTAGTTATACCTACTTAAAAAAAAAGAAAATAGTTTTATAATCTGAGTGGTGGTTTTAAAATAGGTCCATAAATTCTTTGATACTCCTTCCTTCAAAAGGTGGAGGCTAATTACCCTCCCTTTGAATGTGGTCTGTGCTTAGTGACTCACTTCTTATGGATAGAATGTGGTGGAAATGATGATGTGTTACCCTCTAGGCTAGGTCATAAAAGGAACTGCGGCTTTGTTCTTGCTCTCTCCCTTGGATCACTTGCTCGGAGGAAACCGGCTGCCATGTTGTGAGATGCTCAAGCAGCTGTATGGAGGAGCCCATGTGGAAAAAAACTGAGCCCCCCCACAACTGATATTCCCTTGCCAGGAGTGTGGCAAGCCTTCCTGGAAGCAGACTCTCCAGCACCAGTCAAGCTTTCAGATGCTGCAGCCATGGGCAATGACTTTGCTGCAATCTTATGAGAGACTAAGCCAGAACCACCCAGCTAAGTGGCTCCCACATTCATTACTCACAAAAACTGTGTGAGATAATCAATGTTTATTGTTTTAAGCTGCTAAGCTTTGGGGTAATTTTTTATATAGCAATAGATAATATAGTCTGCACTCAAATTATTTCCCGTGAGAACTAGAGGTGAAAGGTAAGGTATCTCTGTCATGTCAGAGTGGCTAAGGCTTTTAAAGCAATGACCAAGGACAGGAATTCTTAGTTTGAGAAGCTTGGCCCAGGGGCAGATAATAGAACTTGTTTGATTTTTGTTTACACTCCCTTCTCAAAGAATGTGCAGCAACCTACAACAAAAATATGTTCATGGAAGCCATGGTAAATAGGAAAGAGAAAACCAGGACCAGATAAAAGAAATGGTAATTGTTAAGCATAACGGTCAACATAATTGCAACAGTTGAACTTTAATCATGACTCCGAGTTTCCTAGTAGCCATGGTAAAAGGGAAAACTTAGCAAGTTCTATAGCTCTTATTACTGGAAAGGAAGCACAGCTTTTCCCAGCTTTAGATGTTTAAAAAAATTCTCTTGTGGACTTTAATATAGATGCTGATCTAGGTAAAAGACAAGGCTCTCAATCATACTTTTGGAGATATTGGGTTAACAAAATTCATTTAGCCGTTACTTGTGTTCTTTAGTAAAGGAGGTGGAGAATGACAGTGCTAAGCACTGTGATAGATTATAGAAAATAGAAGGAATTCCTCTGACCTAAGTGCTACCAGGCCTTTTGAAAGTGGCAAGTAAATGTATGTTAAAATATTTTTGATCTGAGCTTTTCTCTCTCTTTTTCTGTTGGTATATATATAGCACAAAAGCACTTCTTGGGCAGCAATTTAAAATAGCCCAGTTTATCTCTCTGCTTGTATTCCAGGTCTTGGTTTTGAGCTATAAATTCTTGCTGCTATCTTGGACTTTTCCTGAGAATCTGAATCCTTCAGCACATCCTATCACATTCCACCAATTCTTGACCTTCTGTTATCCTCACCAGCCCCCCTGGGCTTTGTTCAAAGTCCTGCAGGGAGGCTGCAGAGGTGATGGAATGCACAGGCTGTGGTAGCTCAGCTGCGGGGACTGGCTAGGCGCCTAACTGGTTGTGTGAGGCTTTCAGAGAATGCTGCTCCCGTGCTGGGCTTCAGAGAGAGGGCTTGCTGCAGCACAGTGGGGTGGCCTCCTGCTGGTGGCCCAGGCCACAGGGATATAGAAACATGTGTCTAGTCTAGAGCTGCTGGGCCTGGGTGACCTTGAGGCAAGGGAGGCACCTGGGGGCTAAAATATAAGGAGGTACTCATTCTCCTCTCGGTCCTATTGAGCTGTTTCCTATTATGGCTGAAAATATGAACTGAACCATGTGAAGATGCCTAGCACATGGCCGGGAATGTAGTACATTTCAATTAATGTTAGTTTCCTTCTTCCCTTTGACTTTCCTTCTTCTACTCTATCTTTTCTTCTTCTCCTCATCTTGCTTCCTTCCTCCTTTCCTTCCCTTTTCCCTCCATTCTGCAAGCATCTGAGAGGCAGGGCTGGTGTGTGTTGGGTTGTTTCTTTTGGGTCTCGGCCCTGCTGTCTCCCCTGCTGGATACTCCCTATGTCCTCTCTGTGTAATTAACTATAACCCATCTTCCCCATCTCCAGAGGCTCACGCCTTTGCTGACCCCCACTTACTTGGCCAACTTCCCCTACTTTCTGCTTCCATCACATGGTGTCTCTCTTTATAAATTCTTACCACATTGATTATTTTATATTACTTGATTGATTACTTGATTGAAATACATTTTACATTTATTTGTACGATTACTTCCCTGAGACTGTAACACGTTTCTGGTCACCTTTGTAGTCCCAGTACTGAGGACAGTGCCTGAGACATTGCAGGCATGGAATAATTATTGGTTCCATGAACCAATGAACGGATGAATGAAAAAGTCAAGTTCCATGATTTGTATCAGGCGTAAGCCAGTGAATAACAGTTTCTGTGTGATAAGGATGAATGTTTCTACCTAGTGGGGCACATGTAGCACTGAGGAAACCATGGGCATCTCAGGCTGCTGGATGCCAGATGCCTCGGACCCAGAGACGCCACCTCTGCACAGTAACACAGGAGAGACGGCAGGGCCAGATTGAGTGACCTCATAAATAAAGCAATGCCTTCCAGGTCTTTCTAAAATACTAGGTACCTGCATTAATTTGCTGGAGCTGCCATAACGGAATACCACAGATGGGGTGAAGCCACTATGTTGGCTTAAGCAGCAACAGAACTTTATTTTCTCCAATCCTGAAGGCAGAAATTCCAAGATCAAAGTGTCAGCAGGGTGGTTTCTCCTGAGGCTTCTCCTTGGCTTGCAGATGGCACCTTCTCCCTGTGCCTTCATGGGGTCTCCCTCTGTATCTGTCTGTGTCCAAATTCCCTCTTCTTGTAAGGACACCACGTAAACTATATTGGTTTAGGGTCCACATGAGCAACCTCATTTTAACTTATACCTCTTTAAAGACCCTGTCTCTCAATACAGTTGAGGTAACAGGGCTCAGGAGTTCAATAACAGATTTGTGGGGCGGCAGGGGTGAGACTCAGCCCATAGCATTACTGCTACAGCCAAACCGCCACTTCCTGGCTGAGTGGCTTCAGACAAGGTATTCACCTCTCTGTGCCTCCATTTCCTCACCTGGAGATGATAAAGCTACCACCTCACTGAGAGGTGTGAGAGTTAAAAGCCCTCATCCCCATGAAGCACTTGGGACAGTGGTATGTGGCAATGCTCAAGAAGTGTCAGCTATTATGGTGATTACTTAGCCCTATGGGAGTTATTTTGGGCATTGGAGTGTAAGAATTGGTCTCTGCCCTTAAGATGCTTACAGTCCTCTTACATAGAATATAAACAACAAGAGACATTTTCCATGACGGATGCTTTTTGGGCCACCGCTTTGGAAGGGAAAGCCAAGAGGTGGAAGGAATGATGATGGCAACCAAACTTAAGTCTCAGCTGTGCGTCTCCACCTCCCAGCACTGCCAGGTGCTAGCAGCATCAGGCTCTGTGGTCTCCAGCGGGGCACTGCCTGCAAGGCGGCTCAGTTCTCAGCATTCTCAGTCCTTGTAGTCACCACCCTCCACTTTCTTGAGCCACAGCTGCCAAGGGATGTTTACCTGTCTCTTCCAAAAGTGGTCAGAACCACTTTGCAGGTCTATCCTCCCCACCCTAGAACTCCTTTGGAGATGCCCGCATGGAACTCTCTGATCACCACCTGCTACTGCTGCTGCCTGGGGCCCCTCAGTGACCCTCTTTGTCCCTGCTATATCAGCAGGACATGTCTCTCTCTATCAGGACTAATGGGACCATTTCTCTCTACATTGGGGCTGGCCAGGAGCTGGATCATCTCTTCCCCCTCCTGATCATGTGTTGTGCCTGCAGAAGTAGCACATGGCCTCTGTGCATGCTAAGTTTCTATGGCTATAGAAAGAGAGGAACTCTTGAGGAGAAGGGATGTTGGGAGGAAGTGGGATGGTGTCATAGCCTTACTCAAACATCACCTTCTCATTAAGGTCATCCTGCCATCCTATCTCAAATAGATGATACCATCCTTGCACTGCCTATGCCTTTGGGATGCCATAGATTTTACTTTTATGCCCGTTTTCTCAATTAGAGTGTAAGGTCCACGAGGGCAGGGATTTTTATCAGCTTTGTTCATTGCTCTATATCCAGCTCCTAGATGAGTGCCCAGCACGTAATAGCACAAACACTGAGGGAATGGACGAATGAACTCTGGCCCCGTGAGCTCTTGACATCCAGGAACAGACTGAGGGTCAGGGACCTTCCTGCCCGTGTGCAGGCTCTTGTTGATTACATCAGCCAGTCAGACATGAGTGGACCACCCAGAGCCTTTTCAATCTAGTTCCATCAGTCATGAAGTTAGTGGGGCTCCCCTGGGGGATCGGCAATAGGTGGTCCAACCCAGCCGCGAAAGCAGTAGTTGCAATAGCTAATGTTTATGCTATTTATATTAGACTGTTTAGAATTACTATTAACTGATCTCAAAAAATAGTAGGTACTATTATTATTCCAAAACTGAAGCATGAAATGGTTATGTAAACACCCCCAAAACTGTATAACTAGTAAGTAGCAGGTCTAGAAATTGAACTCAAACTTGTCTGACTCCCAAGTTCTTGCTTTTACTGTGAGTTCTCATCTCTTTTTGGTTTTGTGAGTATTTTAAGCTGTGTCAGGGCCTGCTCACCAGATGGCTTTTTAATCTCTCTCTTGTTGCTACATTATTAATCTCTAAATTGTTTAGTGGAGAGGACTGGTACAGAAAGGAGGCGTCTACACGGGAGAGGCTTCCTGCAATTGCTGCTGACATTTCACATGGGCCTTGGTGGGTGGCTTAGGTTTGGGTAGAGCAAGAAGAGGCAGGCACACTGGAGCCGGGGAACAACACTGGAACCCATCTATATGGCAGCTGCCCTTCTGGAAATGGAGCAGACATACCCGTGTTACCAGCAACACAAAACTGTGAACTGGATTTAGTCAAATATTTAGCTGGTGGTTGCTTCCTGCTTCTGTCTGCTCAGAAAGGGATTAAAAACTCCTTGTAATCTTCCATTTTCTAAGAATTCATAATGCACTGAATTTTGGATACTCTTTTTGGAAAAAGGTTGATGCTTCAGGCAGAATTCTGCAAGCAGCAACGTCCTACAGCCTGGAAGCTTTCCCTGGGCATGTTCACTCCTTAGAATGCGTCATGCTAAGCCCGGGGACAGACAGCAGCCACATGTCCTTTGAATAGGCTGTGTGTAGGAGGCTGTAGAGGTTGATGTGGCTCCTCTGGAAGCTGAGAGCCAGGAACCTCTCTGGTCCTTGCATCCTTGCAGGATGGAGTAGACGGTGCTCTCAGATGAATAAAGTAGAGGGAGGCTGGAAATCTGAAAAGCTCATCTATTCTGCCAACCATAAAGCATTTTGAACTTGCTCCACCCTTCCTATTTTCCATCTGCCTCATTATTCAGCACAGTAATATTTGGGCACTTTGAAAAGAGTGATATTTTCACATAAAGCTATTCCAAGGAGAAGGAAAAATATCCTCATTTGGCATAAACCACTCATGCAAATTAGCCTAAATAAAAATAAGACTAAAGACAACTTAGAATATTATTGTACTTTTCCAGGCTCCTGCCAGTCACTGCTGTCAGCTGTAGCATCTCTCCACCCTGGATGACAGTACTGAGAAGTAAGGCTTACCATTTTGGAGAAGTTGTTGGTAAAGAACCCACTCAGAAAGAATGGGTATCAAACATCCTGCACTCAGGTTGTGTTGGAACCACGCCCTTGAAGGCAACACAATGTACCAGTGATTGGACTTCCTACAAGTACATTCCCCCTGCGTTTCCATGTTTGGCTTATCACAGACCAGTTCATCAAGGACTTGACAATCACTCTGTTTGTTTCCGGGAGACCATTTAAGTACTCTGTGTGTGTGTGTGTGTGTGTGTGTGTGTGTGTGTGTATTAAGGGCCAGTGCTATGCAAACTTCAAACTGTATGAAAATTTTTTTTTCTTCTGGAGGAGAAGAGACTATAATATCTCAAGGCTTCTGGCACAGGAAGTCTTTAGAGCAGGATAAACAAATCATTATTCTCATGCCACTGATGGCAGTGAAGCAGTTTCTCTACTTTCTCTCCATTTGCACTTCTTTCTTTTCTCTCCTTCTCGTTTCTTTACTTTTCTCCTATTCTTAGTCTCCTTCTGCCTTCTCTTCCTTCTTTTGTGGGTGTGCCTTATGTTTGCTCTGGGTTCCAGGGTCATCCAGACTTGAAGCGATATGTGGGTCCAGAATTGAGGACATGTTCTATGGCCACCCAAGACAAAGGATGTTAGTTTTTATTATTAATTTCCTCAACCCATGGTTGAAATGGCATCATTGGATACAGTCTCAAAGTCCCTCCCTCAGCCTAGTTGTATTTGTGAACTGTTCTGAAAGGAGAATCTCAGTCTGCTATATTTATTCCAAGGTTCTATTTCAATCAGATGTTAAGACAACTGGGACAACACCCTTACTGGACTAGTCACAAAGGAGACAAACATGCCAGAACAGCCATCCCACATCTCTAATTTCAAAGGTCATGAGAATGGTGGTTGTATACACCCTACTGCAGCTTTGATTTGTTGGGGTGGAATTTGCAATGCTATATGAAATAAATAATGCTGACTTTTGAATTTCCTTTTTTTAAAATCCTCTCTCTTTTTTAAATCTCTCTCTCTCTCTCTCTCTGTGTTTTCTATTGAGACCATGATGTTGCAATCTGTTTTTCATCTGAGAAATGTTTCACTGAGGAAACATGCCAAGAGATAAATGGGGAAGTGCTGAGGTGTCGTCCATCTATAAAGTTAGTTTTTCAGTTGAGTCAGGGAGGAGACTAAGATTTCTGAAGTGTTCTATGAACCCCATTCCTCCGGATGTTTGGTTTATAAGTGAAGCTTCCAAATCTCTGATTTCTTTACCTGAATGCCTTCAGGCCTCCTTCATTAATCATGTTCTTCCCATTCTTCCAAAGCAGCCTCCTTTTCTTATCTTTCCCCTTACCTCAAACTCTCAATATTCCCAGCAGATCAGATTCCAAATCTCAGCCACATGGTTGATTTGTATAGAAGTCCCCACTATTTTGCATGCTCTTTGATATAGTAATTCCACCTAGAGCTATTTGTTTATGTTGGCAAATGCAAATATTAGGCATAGAGGTGACCATTAGAGCATCTGTAATGAGATGAAAATCAGAACAATGAGATCGTTGTTGAATAAACGATGAACATTGACAAAATGGAATCGGATGCAGTCACTTCAAATGATGTAAAAGATTGACATGGAAAATATCTTCAATGTATTATTTAGAAGAGATTAAAAAGACATAAATAGTATTGTCCTATTTTATTAAAAACACGTACATATGGTTGTTTTAGAAAAGACTATTCATATACATCAAAATGGAAAAAACCGTTGTCTCTGAATAATAGGATTAGAGGAAATTTCTATCTTATTAATTTTTTGCTGATCTATTTTTTGATTTTTAACTTTTTTGTTTATGTATATCTTCATATATATAGTATAATTTAAATTTTATTTTCTCCTCTTATTAAAGTATAGTTTGTCCCTTCTTCAAGAAGTCAGAACTAAACTAGGGAGGGAAATAAAGAACTTGTAGAGAGTTCAAAATTAAGCCACAAATGGTGGTTTGTAGAGGGTTCAAAGGTTAGCCACAAAAATGGCTTGGGTATGATGGGAAGTAGAAATGGGATTGGGAAGAAGGGAAGAGAAGGATAAAAGACACAGACTAAAGAGGCCACGTCATTAGTTCTACCAGAGGTTTTAGAGGAGATTTGATCAATCTGTGCGTCTACAAAGGCTCTTTCCCACAGCAGGGGGCTCAGTCTTTCTACAGCAACCAAAAAATAGAAGTGACTTCAAAGTCTGGTATAGGGAATAGGAGGAGAAATTTTCTTTTAGAAACAGTGGAAGGGGAGACTTAAAGAGTTGTGAAAGCTGGGAGATTTCCATGTGCCTGCAATGATTTGTTACTTTGGAAACAGAATAGAATCAGTGTTAAAAGCCAGATTTCTGAAAGGACAAGAGGTGTAGACCACAGAAAATTACCAGAGGCCGCTGCCAGGAAATTACCCTAGCATTAAACAAAGTTAACCAGGGAAACCCACATAAGCTGAGTTATAAGCTTCTTTTTAGGTGTGAAAGTCAGCTTTCTCTGATCAGTCCACACCTGTGACAGAACCCTGGCCCAGACTGTCCTCAGAACACCAAAGGTGGCCAGGTCAATGGCCCTCATTTTGTTTATTCAAGATTATGAGAGGTTTGGAGGAGTTTGTCAAAGAGCCATCAAACTGGCGACATTACTAGGGAACTTGGATCATAGAGAGAGAAAGTTTAAAAGAGAATTGCAATTATTTCATCTACTATTGGGAAGAAGGAATACGATAACACAACCTAATTGTTTGACTCTCTTTCAAATAGGAAAAATATTAACTAAAAAATACAGTCCAGAGACAATTTAAGTTAAATTGTTTAGTGACATTGGAAAAACACCAGAAGAGAACTCAAATATGATAGTGTCAGAAAAAAAATTTTTTTTGGTGGAGAAGTAAAATCTCTACCCATTGGAACCTAACTAATTCCAATCCTAAATTAATCAGAGTTTACACTTAAGGAAAAATGTGGAATCTGTACCCCTAGCAGAGAATTCTTAACAGAATAAACCATCACTCTGATCTGGTGTGGCAATTCCCACATGTTTATTTATTTGTGTTTAAAAGCTATGAGTATCTTGAAAATCAGCCCTATTGCTCACACCTACAATTTAGAATGACAGCCCCAAGTGTTGGTAGATTCTAAGTCAACCAAAAAATATTCCTTCATGCTTAGTGTAATCCTCTTAGAATGGCAGGAACAACCGATGTTATAGTTTAGGAAGAATTTTCAAACATGGGGGTAGATGATCAAAGAGGTTTTCTGTGATTGTTTTTCTTTTTGGATAAAGCTTCCTTTGACAAGAAAAATAAACCAGAATATACTTCATTCATTAATTCATGTATGTAATCACTCCACAAGTGGTTACTGAACACATGGTATGTGCCAGGCACAGTATTGGTTGTGAAGGATGAGCAATAAAGTCCAGGTCCTGCCCTCAGGAAGTTTGCAGTCTAACCAAAGACATCTACCTATTGGGTGCTTTTATAAAATGTGCTACCAATATTTAAATGTGCTGAAAAGTCAAATAGAGCTGATTTCATCTATTTCTCCAAATTAATATTTTTATCCATTCTGCAATGTCTTTGCAGTATATATATTTTCTTTTTTTAAAGTTTTCTTCCTGGTATCTGGTATGCAGCTAAACAGTATCGGTTTCTTAATATGGATTAATTTCCCAGAGAGTTGTGTTGGCTACCCTTTGCCCCTCCAGGTCCGCTCTCTGCCCTTCTCCATCCAGCTCTGCCTGGGAGGCTGGTCTGTGTGGCCTCTGGCTTTGGGTTTGGTTCAGCCAGTGAGAGGGGTGGCGGGAGATGAATGGATGAGGCAATACTATGATTGGGGTGTTTATTTCCCCACTGTCTCCCATCCTTTATCTCTCTACAAAGACTTAAGTGGGAAACCCTCTCCAAACACTGCCCTTCATGTCTGAAGGTGGAATGGCTTCCTGCTATTGGGAGTAAGGGGCGCTGCACTATCCCTTTTGGTTTCCTAAATCCAATTTACATTTTTGTAAATAGTCCCTCTATTAAACCCTCCTCAAATTACCTAGCTTAAGGGTACCATCTATTTCATGCCTTCCTGATAGAGGGTAGGGAAAGCCTTCTTCATTAAAGGAAAAAACAAAATATCTATTCTAGACTATTTCTGGGACCAGCATTAATGGAATGCTTAGAGATAGCCTTAATTTAAATAACCCTTGTTCATAATTATTCTGTTTTGATATGTGAATCGGTAGCACTCTGTGAGACATAATCAGATCATAGATTTTAAAACCTTTCTTATTTCTTTCACCACCTAGGAAACCATAGACATGCTAACTCCATGTCGTTGCTAAATTCCCAACCTTAACGTAGTCCCTTGCCCCCGAGCTGGGAACAGTGGTCTTCCATATTCAAGTTCAACCTGATGTGAGTTCCCAGGATAGGTGCTGATCTCAGATATCAGGGACTCGGCATCAAGACTCACTGGTTTCTAGCCTGGCTGCAACCAGGTTTCCTCTCCTTACTCCCGTGTCTGTCTGTCCATTCTCTCTGGGACTCAAAAATCCTACTTTAATCAATACCCTGCTCAGGAATTCTGCTGCCCATGGGTGGCTGCCCCTAGCTGGGGTGCAGTGATGGGTCCTGGGTCTCTGCTAACCAACCACCTGTGCTAGCTGCTAGTGTGACTGGGATAGGGCCTGGTCTGCACTTCCCATCCTGCCTTTGTACGGCACCATACCCACACTGAGCATATGGAGATACAGCACTTCCAAAAATGCCAGCTCACTCGTTTATTGAGTGGCTATTCTGTTCCAGGAACTGTTCTGGGTTCTGAGGAGGTTGGTTTCATATTACACTTAAAAAGTAGGAATAAATGAATAAATTCTACTCTTGGAAGCAAAAGGAAGGAAGATAGCTTATCTACTTAGCCTTCGCTTTAATTCATCATGTGGGTTTCTTCCTTTTCCTTTGAATACACATCTATCACATCCCTTTTGTTTTCTTTTAAAGATAGTTTGCTTTCCCTTCATAGATAAGTAAAGCAATTATATATTTAAATGATTATATCAAAAAATCTGATTCTACTGCAATTCTAGAACTAGTGTTTACTTTCAAAGACCATAGGTCTAAAATCATCAAAACTCTACTTTCAAACGCTCATAATTTAGATTGTGAGATATATTCAGTATTTTGCCCACTTCTATATAATGAGGATATTTCTGTCTTTTTGCTAGCTACACAAACTGGCCCTGACTTGCTGATATATGTTTAACAAATTCTTTTGAATAAAATAGCCTGTACAACAGCTTTAGTGACAGGTTGCTGTCCACTTAACAGATTTTAAAGTTTTATTTACTAAAGCTGTTTGGAAAGTTTTTATGTACAGTTTCAGTGACAGTTCTTTTTGTTTCTTAATTTCACTACTCATGATTTGATGTGTATAACCATTTCTTTTCTTTTTAAAGGTGAGGACACATGGTGAGTAGAGGGCTTGCTGGCAATTGGTTCACAAGCTGAGGAGGGCACAAAGGCCAGATATTTCGTCTGAAGAGTTCACAGGCTATTAAAAACATTAACAAGGTTTTACTGCCTCGCCTAGGATGGAAATAATTGCTTTAAAGTGAACTGGCATTAAAGTGAACACGTCAAGACTACCTACTTGGAAGGTACAGGAGACAGAAACAGAAAACACGACTCCTGATTCATGTTCCATTACTTTAATCGCTAAACACCGCTCCATTTAAGCTAAAGAGATATAATGGTACATTTGACAGATGCCTTCACATCAAGATGAGATAGGGCCCTGAAAGTCGCATGTTGAATCTTTCTTACCTTCTACGAGGATGTCACTCAAAATCTCTTCTCAGTTCCTCTTCACTGGCTGATTACACAATACAGAGTCATTCCTAGTGCAGCCCAACCTCTCCCTAGGTGAACCTTGCTTTACACAAAACACCTGTGTGTAAATAACCTGGTAATCATTCAAGTTGTATTCTAAATGCACCACGGAGATCTCACTTTTTAAGGAACACTGAAATAAATGCTTTAGTGAAGCAGAATAGCCCTTTTGTAATGTAAACAATACAAGCCTAGATAAAGCTTCCAATTTACCTAAGTTTGCATATTGGGTTTCATTAAAGCAGCACATATCTGTAAAAGAAAATATTTTAAGCCTCAGCCCTTTGCCAATCATAATGGTTTTTAAAAATCTCATTACAACAAAACCCATTAGTTTGAATAATTAAATACCAAAAAATGCTTTCCGCCTGTATTGAAATTTCTGATTTTAATAGAAAAAACCAATAGAATGACTGTTTTTAAGCTTCTAGTTCAATCTTATTTTAAAATGACAAACAGTATAATGACTAACATCATGCAGAAAGTACACTGCAGAGTGGGAGAGTGACTAACAAAATATGGCCATGATCTACCTTTAGGACAATAGAGGACAAATAAAACGGAATAGAACCAGCTGGGCCCAGTGGCTCACACCTGTAATCCCAGCACTTTGGGAGGCTGAGGCGGGTGGATCACCTGAGGTCAGGAGTTCAAGACCAGCCTGGCTAACATGGGGCAACCCCGTTTCTACTAAAAATACAAAAAGTAACCAGGTGCGGTGGCACGTGCCTGTAATCCCAGCTACCTGGGAGGCTGAGGCAGGAGAACTGCTGGAAGCTGGGAGGTGGAAGCTTTAGTGAACCAAGATAGTGCATTGCACTCCAGTCTGGGTAACAGAGCGAGACTCCCTCACAAAAAAGAAAAAAAAAGGAATAGAACCAGGTCTGAGTGCTAAAACCTTGGAGACGGTACAGTAGCAGCTAAACAGGAAATGTGTTATTGTTACAACTTGACAACTATGCAGGTCCACAAAGGAATGGAAGCTGAGAAATGTGGAGTAACATGTTCAATGTCACATGGGTTCTAAGCAGAGAGGTCAGAATTCAAACTCAGATTTCTGCATCCGAAATAAATTCTCTTAACCCCTCTGCCTACCATTTGATTGAACCTTAAATTGTAGATATTTGAACATTTTGATTGACAAGGATGGATTTTCAAATGGTTTAACTGAAAACCTCTCTCTACCACACAGAAATCAAAGTGGGAAAAGGTAGCCATGACCCACGGTGACCTGAGTCCGTTTTATAGGACCAGAAAGAGCCCCAGGCTGTTTTTTCTCTTCTGCCCCACACATTTCCATGCTACACCCACCCACTTTCGGATGTACTCTGCACAGTTGCCTTTTTATTCAGGAATCTTTAGAGGGCACCATCTGTTCACCAGGCCCTGTGTGACGCGCTGGAGTTACCAACCTGAGTACAACTTAGTCCCTGACCTTGAGAAGTCCGTATTATTACCCTTCAGGGAACAAAGCAAGAGTATAGAAATTGCATGAGCACAAAATCATTTCAGGGATGGATCCAGCTGCCTTTGCACATGTGAGAATGGCCATGCCAACTTAGCGTACCCCCTCAAAGAGGGGGTGAAGGGAGGGCACCTGAGCCTCACTGCCTGTCCCTCCCCATCCTGTGTCCTCTCCAGGACCTGCTGATTGCCACTGTCTCTTCACCCCGGCAGCTAAAGAAAGCTGCATGGGACGTGACGTGGAAGGAAATCAAAAGTCTAGAACCCACACGGAATGCTGTTCATTCTTCATCTCTCATTTGTCGCTCTAACAACCTGTCATTTCACGGCTCAAGTGAAGCCAAGTTTCACTGTAGTTTATTCTCTCAGAAGCTGAAGCCCCACGCTCTGGTTTCTATCCCACATACTGTATTTAATTTTAGCAAAATCCCAGTAAATAAAATAATTTGGAAAAATATGGAAGTTAATGAGATTTAGCTTACATACCCATATACTCATGCATTTATTATGTAGAGTTTATTAAAGTGAGTTGATATTTCATATAGCTTTAAAACAAGCACACCAACCCAGTTATTTCTTCCAGAATATTGCCCACAGAACCGTGGGTGGCATACTCCTGCCCAGTATACATGATTTCACACACTTCTCATAGCCTTGAATGTTTGCTTTCAGAAGAGGATCTTATCAAATGTTTTAGGCTGGACATTAAATTTAGTCGGTTATTGTGTTTAGTTCAGAGCAGAAAACAAACTCACTTTGAACATTGCAGTGGATTTTTGTTTAATAGAGACGCATCCTTCACTTATGGCCAGCCCTTGGCACTAAGAAAACAAACTCTCATTTATCCCGCCCAGGAGGTGAGATGTCACTAAGTTGGAAATTATTAATGACAACTAATGGTTGGTAGTTATTAATGACATTTGTGAGAGCAGGATTAAAAACAATAATTACCATAATTTGAGGTGTCATGAATAAGCAGTAATTGTAATAATGATTACTATTATAATAATGAGTGAGAAAATGATTTTAGATTATTAAATCAGCAAGAATAAAGGAAGCCTGCACATGTATATATGTATATTTGATTGTGGAAGGTTGCCAGATAAAAACAATAGTCAATCTCTCTTTTTTACCCACCTTGGTGTTTTTATTTTTTTTTAATTTGTGTGGGTCCTTAGTAGGTGTATATATGTATGTGGTACATGAGCTGTTTTGATACAGGCATGCAATGTGAAATAAGCACATCATGGGAAAAGGGATATCCATCCCTCCAAGCACTTATCTTCTGAGTTACAAACAATCTAATTACTCTCTTAGTTATTTTTAAATGTACAATTAAATTATTATTGACTATAGCCACCCTGTTTTGCTATCAAATAGTAGATCTTATTCTTTCTATTTTTTTGTGCCCATTAAGCATCCCCTTCCCCCTCCAATCCCCCACTACCCTTCCCAGCATCTAATAATCATCTTTCTACTCTGTACGTCCATGAGTTAAATTGTTTTGATTTTCAGATCCCTCAAATAAGTGAGAACATGCAATGTTTGTCTTTCTGTGCCTGGCTTATTTCACTGAATATAATGATTCCAGTTCCATTTTTGTTGTTGCAAATGACTGGATCTCATTCTTTTTAATGCTGAATAGTTCTCCATTGTGGTATATGTGGTACACCACCTCCATTGTGGTATATGTACCACATTTTCTTTATCCATTCATCTGTTGATGGACACTTAGGTTCCTTCCAAATCTTAGTTATTGTAAATAGTGCTGCAACAGACATGGGAATGCAGATATCTCTTCAATATACTGATTTCCTTTCTTTTGGGTATATACCCAACAGTGGGATTGCTGGATCATATGGTAGCTCAATTTTTAGTTTTTCGAGGAACCTCCAAACTGTTTTCCATAGTGGTTGCACTAATTTACATTCCCACCAACAGTGTACAAGGGTTCCCTTTTCCCGTCACATCCTCACCAGCATTTGTTATTCCCTGTCTTTTCTATACAAGCCATTAATTGGGGTGAGATGATATCTCATTGTCAAAAGTCACTCTTGATTGAGGGCTTACTGTGTGCCAGGCACTGTGCCAAAGATGTGGCACACATTATCTCATTTAATCCACAGCAACTCTGCAAGCAGATATTATTGGTAGCATTATTATCTTTGATATACAAATGAGAAAATGGAAGCTTGGAGCAGTTATGCAATTTGACAATGGTAAGTAAATAGCTGGTAATTGGCAAAAAGGGGGTTTAAAGCTGGTCTGGTTAACACCAAAGTCCTTGCAATTAACCAGTATTCTTTGTTAACTGAAAACCAATGAATATATCCTGTTGCATAGGACAACGCTAGCACTTGCTCCACTGCCAATTGCCCCAAGGGGATAGGTCTGACTGATAAGTCATCTTAGACCCAAGGGTCCCAGCTGGCCTGAGGACCTTTCCACAGACCAGTATGGTGACAACCCCACAAGGACAGGCCACAGACTCCTCAATGGAGAAGCACCGGATATTTCTGTAAGGAGGAAGATGTGGTTATTCTCCTGGGTTGGGTATAAGGCCTTCTAAAAATGGGCCTCCTGGGGTTTTGTTGAATCCAAGTACTAATAAGGCCTGATTCTGCTTAGCTTCCAAGATCAGACTAGATGGAGTATGATCAGGGTGGTGATGTAGTTTGGGTATTTGTCCCCTCCAAATCTCATGTTGAAATGTGATCCCCAATGTTAGAGATAGGACCTAAAGAAATGTGTCTGAATCATGGGAGCAGATCCTTCATGAATGGCTTTGTGACATCCTCATGGTAATGAGTGAGTTCTTGCTCTGTTAGTTTCCTCAAGAACTGATAGTAAAAAAGAGATTGGCAGCTCCCTCCTCTCTCTCTTGCTTCTTCTTTTACCATGTGTTCTGCACATTCCTGCTCCCCTTTGTCTTCCACCATGAATGGAAGCTTCCTAAGACCCTCATCAGATGCAGATGCCAGCACCATGCTTCTTGTATGTCCTGCAGAACTGTGAGCCAAATAAACCTTTTTTCTTTATAAATTACCCAGCCTCAGGTATTCCTGTATAGCAACAAAATACAAACTAAGACAGGTGGTAAGGCTGTAGACCTCCTTGGGGTTTTCTGATCAGAGCTATGATCTAAGCCACATCTTGACTCTCCCTACAGGCAGGCAGCAAATTCACTGCCCTCCATCCACAATGAGGTGTATGGTCAGAAAAGGCCACGCATTTGTACATGTCTGTGTTGCATTAAGCATGTACATAGGGGCCGGGTGCAGTGGCTCATGCCTGTAATCCCAGCACTTTGGGTGGCCAAGGTGGGTGGATCGCCTGAGGTCAGGAGTTTGAGACCAGCCTGACCAACATGGTGAAACCCTGTCTCTACTAAAAATACAAAAATTAACTGGGTGTGGTGGTGGGAGCCTGTAATCCCAGCTACCTGGGAGGTTGAGGCAGGAGAATCGCTTGAACCCAGGGAGATGGAGGTTGCATTCCAGCCTGGGCAACAAGAGCAAGACTACATTTCAAAAAAAAAAAAAAAAAAAGAATGTACTTAGGGCTGCAAAGTCATCATGAACATATCTATTAAAAATCAAAGTTCTGAGTCCTCTGGAGATTTGTTTTAAAAGTCACTCTCCTAGCTTCTATTTTTGAAAGATATTAGTTGGGTGTTTTTTCTTATTTGACACTGGGATAATAGGATTGTTGGCTAATATTTTATCTAACACAGACTTACCTATATATCAACAAGAGTTATCAGTTTTGCAATGAATTATAAGAAAATCACATACACTTAATCCTAAGCTTGTGGTGAGTGTTATTTGATCCTTGATGATTCTACAGACATTTCAGGATCTCACGGTACCTTGGAGTCATCATTAAGAGCATCACTTGTCACTGTGCAGGAAATATACAGCCATTTGAGCATCACACATGGGCTTTTGGATAAATGGGCATTCACGGCTGACTTTGAAAAATGATTCATAAGAACTAATGAGAGCTCAAAATGGCGGAAAGTTCACTTTATCGCAGAGGAAATATGAACCTTTTGACTAAGAGCACAATAGTGTGCCTGTTCCTCTCAAGAAAATATGATTATATTCTACAGCAAATGGGCAGAAATAGGAGTGGCATGTACTTCTGGGCTTCAGAGTCCATCCCCACAATAAGTTGTGTAGCATTTTCTGGTCTGGTGGAGTCACATGGTTTCAGGATGTATGTTGGAGTTCTTTTCCTTAGAATTTATTTCCAAACTAAAGCAAGGAGGCTAATCAAAATGACTTTTGGCTGGAAGCCATGGTAACCCATAGGAAAAGGGGATCTGCAGGATAAAGACACATTTTTTTGTTTAATGAATTAACTCAGAGAGCCAAATGGGAGTACACACGTACCTCCCGTGAGCAAAGAGGCCCGGCTTCCCTGGAGCCATGTGATGCTAAAGTTAACATTCTGAATTGTAGGCCAACAAACTCTGGTTGCAAATATGTGGCTTACATAAAAAATTAAACAGTAGTGAAAGACACTGAATGATCAGCATTACGAAATTTGCAATTTTCCCACATCATGCATTTTGGGTTAGATTTCTTAAGTTAATATTTCATGAGCATTATTTCGGTCAGGTTCGTGTACATGTTTAAATAAAACAGTGTTCTTGTAGAACCGTGTTAAAAAATGCTACCAGTCAGGAATGTGAAACAACCATACTGTGGACTTTCTGTTTTGTGATGAGCTACACATGACGAGAAGACTTCTCTGCAGAAATGTAGTGATTTTGCACATTTTCTCATTTGTTCTTCGCTGAAGTCCTCAGAGGTAGGCAGGGCGGGGATTATGTTTATGGCAAGAGTGATGTGATAAAAATAATGAGAACAAAGAGTTTCATAAAACCAGTAAAGTTCAATTTATAACCAGAGTGTCCCAGTACACCTGGCAGAAACACATTGCAGTGTTCGATAGATAAAATGATGTGCCACATTTGGATGAAGTTCTCATTAGCAATTCTCCCTCCCATAACAACTTCATAGATTTTACTGTTCCTTCCCTTATTTATCTCCACTAGGAACATTTTCATCAAAACTGGGTATTTGGTGCTTAAGAGTTCTCCTGACACTGCTTCTTACTCACCAAATAGAGTCATAATCCTTAGTATGTAACTTCAAAATCCTTTACACAATAACCAATTGCTTCCCCAAAGAGGATTGTGACTTCAGATGGAGAGTAAGCTGCTGAAGGAAATTAACTCTCAAGAAATGAAAGTCCTGTTTCTGTGCACTTGGGGGCAGGGAAAGAAAAATCCAGAGGCTATCACACAAATGCCAACGCATTCTTTTTTCTACCTATAGAATTTCAGGACCAGATAGGTTACGTACAAGGTCACTCTGCCCTCTTATTCAAAGCTTACAGCAGGAGAGAGTGGGTGGGACTCCTTCCCTGGAATCATTCGGCATCTTTCAGCAAATTTGCCTGAGAGGCTGGGGCTCTTCAAGACTTCCTTAATTCTCTAATAGAAACAGTACCCAAACCATTTCATTTGCTTTCCCCTTTAGATTGTTATGCACTAGTTGAATCTCAGAGGTAAAGGAAGCCAGCATATGTCATTGTTTGGAAAAAAGAAAACACAGATACACATTTTGAAAGTGTTATGTGTATTCACATAGTTAACATGTTTTCCCTCAAGGTCGAATTAGCAAAGATGAAAGCAAATTCACAAGAGCGTGAAAATGCCACATCACGTCAGGCAAGTCCTCAATCTCCATCTGTGCTCAATCCGTACAGGGGCACCAATCAACAGGATGGGCGAGGTGTGTGGAGGTGAAAGAGCTTGGTGACTAAGGTCACAGCTCTGAGTCCCAGCAACACAGATGGGTAAGCTCCAGCAAGTCACTCATCTCTCTGACCCTAGCTTTCCTCATCTGGACCATGAGGCATGAGATGATACCTGCTGTCTCCTACTCCAAGGGATTGTTTTGAAAGACAAATTAGATGATGGATATGAATGTATTTTGTTAACTGTACAGTTAACTTCCTTGCACAAAGCAAAGTATCCAGATATCTGGAAGGAAGTATCAAGAGATGCTCCCCGGGCTCATTCTGCCAGTGCCATGGACTCTTTTTTTTTTTTTTTTTGAGACGGAGTCTCACTGTATCGCCCAGGCTGGAGTGCAGTGGCACAGTCTCGGCTCACTGCAAGCTCTGCCTCCCAGGTTCACGCCATTCTCCTGCCTCAGCCTCTCCGAGCATCTGGGACTACAGGCGCCCGCCACCACGACCGGCTAAGTTTCTGTATTTTTTAGTAGAGACAGGGTTTCACCGTGGTCTCAATCTCCTGACCTCGTGATCCGCCCACCTCGGCCTCCCAAAGTGCTGGGATTACAAGCGTGAGCCACCGCACCCCGCCGGACTCTTAGTCCAGTGCTCTTCCACTGCATGACCATTAGTATGTGTCTCAGGCCCCTCTTGTTTGTTTGTTTGTAGACAGGGTCTTTCTCTGGTGCCGAGGCTGTAGTGGAGGGGGCATGATTTGAGCTCACTACTGCCTTCATTGCCCAGGTTCAAGTGATCCTCACACCTCAGCCTCCTGATTAGCTAGGACTACAGGCACATGCCACCACGCCCAGCTAATTTTCATATTTTTTGTAGAGACAGGGTTTCACCATGTTGTCCAGGCTTGTCTTGAACTCCTGAGCTCAAGCGGTCTGCCTGACTCAGCCTCCCAAAGCACTGGGATTACAGGCGTGAGCCACCGTGCCTGGCCCTCTCAGGTGCTTTAAATCCATGATTTCATTTAAGGTGACCACCCTGGGTGGCATTCCCAGAAGCAGAGCCTGAGATGGAGACTCTTGTGTAAGTGCACATGGAGACAGCACTCTCAGGAGAGGTCTCCAGAGAAGACAGGAGAGGAAGTCAAGCAAAGGTGTCATGTCCACTGAAGTCCAGGCTTAGGCTGATCCCATATATGTCTGGAGCAGGAGTGACACCACAGCATGAGGGAAGGGCTGGCCTTTTCTTCCCCTGTACCAGTCAATCCTTGGGTTGGGCTGCAGCCGCCCCTTTCCACCTGCCCACAGTGAAGATGGAATGGGGTACCATCACTTCCCAGGCATTTCAGGTGATGCAGTTCTCCAGGCAGAGGATGAATTCTCCAAAGGGTCAGCTGTGGGCTGTTGGTAGCCAACACTCCAAGCAGCTGTGGGATGTGTCTTGTGTCTTGTGTGGGCCACCAGCAACATTTACTACAGACGGGGAAACTGAGGCTCAGAGAGGGTAAGGAATTTGTCAGCCTTAGGCCTTCACTCTTGCCTTTTCTTCTGCCCGGAACTCTCTTCACCTTCCTGGTCGCTTGCCAATTCTTTTTGTTTGTTTGTTTCTTTTGTTTTGTTTTGTTTTGAGACACAGTTTTGCTCTGTTGCACAGGCTGGAGTGCAGTGGCACAGTCTCCACTCACTGCAACCTCTGCCTCCTGGGTTCAAGCGTTTCTCCCTGCCTCAGCCTCCTGAGTAGCTGGGATTACAGGCACCTGCCACCATGCCCAGCTAATTTTTATGTTTTTAGTAGAGATGGGGTTTCACCATGTTGACCAGACTGGTCTCAAGCTCCTGACCTAAGGTGATCTGCCCCCCTCAGCCTCCCAAAGTGCTGGGATTACAGGCATTCTTCAATCTCATTTGTAAAAATGGAGCTAAAAAAAGCATACCTAATGGGATTATAGGAAGGAGTAAATGAAAGCATTAGTGAAAGAGATGGGTTCAAGAAAAGTACTATAGACGTTAGTTTCTCTTCTTCATGAACCGGCACGCCTGGTACTTGCCAATTCTTATTGCTTTTGTAATAAATTTCAGCTTAAATATCACTCCCTTCAAAAAATCTTCCTTCATGCACCCAGATTAGTTTAGTCCCTCTGGATGCTCTCACAGCACCCTGTGCTTGCCCCTGGAGGCACTTATCAAAATTTTAATTTAAATAATTATTTCTGCAATCATTTATTTATATCTACATTCTCCACTAAATTGTAAACCCTATGAAGACAGGAACCATGCATGTCTTGACAGGCCCTCTTCCATCTTGATGCTGCACTATCTGGAACATGTGGCCTCCGGGAGCACCAAATCAAGAAACACTACCAGTACCCTGCTGTGTAGCTCAGTGCAAATGCATAGCAGGTGTTCAACAGCGCTATGTATTTGTTGGATGAATGATGGAACACACTGGTAAGGGGAGCTCAAAACCAGGTCTCTCTATCTCAAAACCATATTCTTTTTCCACTCTGCTTTCAACCATGCACAAGTCTTGCTTATTTCTACGTAATGTTTGTATACATTTTTGAAAATCCAGTCTCAGAATTCAATTTCCTGCTGTATTTCTCTTACACCATACCTTATGCCAATAACTAACCTGCTATAGAAAGTAGTGTTTTGGTTCTTTATCTTAAAACGACTTCTTTCAGGTTTCAGGGTGCGTTCCTTTGTAGAATTTTGCAAGTTTCAGTGAGCCAGACTGTGTCTTCCTCTCCTTCTGTCCCTTTCATAATATAAACCCTTTGATCACATCTTGCTCAGCCTTTGTGCTTTCAGGCTGAAGAGTTCCAATCATTTCAGCTTCTCCTCATACAAAAATCACATTTACTTGATCATTTTCATTCTCCTCTGGATGTTTTCCAGCTCTTTATATGTTTCTTGAGGAGAAATCCAACTTCAGCTGGGCTTTGATAAAGCCTTATTGATTCTTTGGTTAGCACAGGCCTGACAGTAATTGCTTCAGATCATGGATTCTCTTCTCCAGCCCCAGCTCCTATGACCACTCCTCAGCTAGTGAGCTCAGTGATCAGCCCCTCAACTTCCATCAGTGAGAAGATCAGCTCATCCTACAGGAGCCCTCAATCTCGACTTTTGTCCTCTCAGCCTTTCCTCTGCTTTCAGGTCAAGAATTGTTCTCCCTTCCAAATCCCACTCTTTCCTGAATCCTGACAGACTTCTCCCTCTCTCTCTATCATCTCATTATTTCCTTATGTTGCCAAAACATCAGGGGATTGGTCTAGGTCCTGCTGCTCACACCACAGAAAGCCAATCACTGAGACAATGAATATTGCCAAGGAAGAAGGCTTTAGTTGGGTGCTGCAGCCAAGGAGATGGGAGATAAGTCTCAAGTCAATCTTCCTGACCAACTAAAATTAGAGATTTATATAGCAGGGAACAAATGTAACTACATGAGGGGAAACAGGAATTAGGGAGGGTTGAGGAAGAAGAGTAGGTCAATAGGATGCAGGTGATGGGTTAGGCAATCATGACAGGTGAGGGGTCTGATCATTGTCCAGATGCCATGATCTGGGATGTTTTAGTTCCTTGATACTATCAGGGAGGCCTGATGATTGGTTTCCTAAGAAAGGAACTCAGATAAGACAAATGTAACTTTCTCAAATTTCAAGACAAGGAGGGCCAATCTCTATGTTTATTCAAAAGAAACCATAAACATCAGTTCTATAGGACAACTGGGTTGGTTTCACTTAGTCAGAATAATGGAAATTAGCTATTTTATCAGACAACACTCTACAATTTCAGTGGCTTAACACAACAAAGACTAATGTCTCACTTTCACAGTCTGAAAAAGGCTAGATGGCTCTCCTTTTCTTTGGAGCTATGTATCTGGAACACATGGTCTCTAGAGGCACCAAGTCAAGGAAAGAAGGTGCCGGAGAAGGCACATCAGCTTTTCCTAGCTCCACCAAAAGCTCTGCACATCACTCCTGTTTGCAATCCTCTGGCCAGAAATAACTACGTGGCCCTCATCTGTTTGCAAAGAAGGCTGGTAAATGGGAGTGAGTATATAGAAGTGAATGCCAACTGTCTCTGCTATCTCCTTCACAAATGCACACATTTCCTGTGACTTGAGAAAGCTTTGCCTGACCCTCTTGGACCTGAACTGCCTTTCAGTGAGAAGCTTCCCAAAGGAGTGTGTGCTTCTCCTCTGTGTGTTTCCTCATCAGCCTGTCTTTCTCTTACCTTGCACTGTGGCCTTTCCCTGCCTTGTCTGATTACAAGCCGCTCTGAGGGTCGCCAGTCACTCTCTCTCATGGCCCCCATTTCTTCAGTTCATTGCAGGCCTTGAACACGTCAGCCTTCCTTTCCTGGTGTGATTCCCTCCTCCATAAGCAGATGTCCTTATCCAACTCTTCCTGGTTTCCCTCACCCCTCTGTATTTACTCCTCTTCCTGGTCCTTCCTGGTCCCTGTAGGCCAGCAGTCTCCAAGCTTTTTGGCACCAGAGACTGGTTTCATGGATGACAATTTTTCCACAGACTGGTTCGGGGGATGGTTTCAGGATGATTCAAGTGCATTATATTTATTGTGCATTTTATTTCTATTATTATTACATTGCAATGTATAATGAAATAATTATACAATTTGCCATAATGTAGAATCAGTGGGAGCCCTGGGCTTGTTTTCCTGCAACTAGATGGTCCCATCTGAGAGTGATGGGAATCAGTGACAGAGCATCAGGCATTAGATTCTCATAAGGAGCACACAACCTAGATCCCTCACATGAACAGTTCACAACAGGGCTCTCACTCCTTTGAGAAGCTAATGCTGCCATTGTTCTGATAGAAGGCGGAGCTCTGGTTGTAATGTTCGCTCACCCACCACTCACCACCTGCTGTGCGGCCCAGATCCTAACAGGCCACAGACCAGTACCAGTCCGTGGCCTGGGGGTTGGGAACCCCTTCTGTAGGCAGTTCCCCAAACCCAACCATTAGCCCTCTTCTTCTTTGACTGTACGTTCTTTGCACTGAAGAACTCACTGATTTTCATGCCTTCAAATATTACCTCTGCGCTGCCAAGCCCGGGAAAGAATATGAGTTTGAAGTCAGGCAGACCAGGCCTCATCACTTACTTTGGATAAGTTACGTAACTCTCCTGAATTTCAATCTCATTTGTAAAAATGGAGCTAAAAAAATCATACCTAATGGGATTACAGGAAGGAGTAAATGAAAGCATTAGTGAAAGAGTTGGGTTCAAGAAAAGTACTATAGACGTTAGTTTCTCTTCTTCATCACTTCCACTTTTGCATTTAACCTGAATTTCATTCATTTGCATATATCATTCACTTATTCACTATTCCTTGGACACACTCAACACCTCCTATTTGGCCAATGCAGTGCCAAGCCTTGGGGATAGAGATGGGAATAAGGAGTCCCTTGAAGAACTCAGTGTGAGGTGAATAGTCCCAGCAGGTGCAAAAGGCAGCTCACCGAAGGCAATGTTCTCATGCATATTTAATTCTTTTTCAGGCAAAAACTGAGATAGAAGTGAGGGTTTATTAATAGTCCCTATTTGTGTGGACAGTGAATCTTCATTCAGTCTAAAAGTCAGACAGTTGTGGGTTATGTGTGGTGCATGGTGGCCCGTTGGGCTGAACGGATGTTGGTGCATGGTGGCCCTTAGGGCTGAATGGATGTCCACGCAATGTAGAGTTGACCTTAAACCCCACAGCCATGGAGGCTGTTGCAGCTCATTGCAGCCCACTGTGTTTATAAGTGCTTGTTAGGCAGATTTGTGGATTGCATCATCCTTTTTAAACCAAACCAACCCACCAAGATGGACAAGCAGCTTAAAAAATTTCCTGAAATGAAACTATAAATTGGAGATAATACTAATAATTAGGGCGATCTAATTTATCATCCAAAGAGGGACACTTCTGAGGTTAAAGGGGGCACTATTAATCATTATGCCAGGAAACAGGTGTGAACTGAGAATGTCCTAAGCAAACTGGGACACATGTTCACTCCACTAATAACGCAGCACAAGCAAACAGTAGGAGAAAGCATTGCGGACACCCTTTCTCCAGACACAAGCTCTTCCTCAGCCACATTCAAGGCAAAGAACAAGCAGATTACAATAGGGTCTGTCAAGAAGCTAATCAAGATATTTTGATGTTATTAAAAAATATTTTAAATATGAATTTATATCACTACCATTCACAATCCATTTCATCCTTAGAGTTTCTCACTCTGGAATATTAGCATTTGCTACTCAAATGAAGCATCACATTAGCAAAATATTGTAAAATATTGTCTTTGTCAACTTAATCTTGCCTTCCTTTTTAATTTAAATTTTATGTATAGTTTGTAATGTATCTACTATATTAGAGTGTACATATACATAACAATAATAAGTAACAATAAACCATAGGTTGTATGCTCAAAACTTTTTCCTGATGGGTGTTTGATGAAAATGTGTGAATACCACTGGGCTAGAGAGTACCACTAGAGCCAACCTAGTTGCAGTCTGGTGGCCCAGTGTTTTGGTCTCAATGTGCCAGTGTCACTCTGAACCCAGTAAGTTTAAAATGGCATCCAGCCCTTCTCCTCCAAGAGAATCCACCTTTTGACTACCCAGTTTCCCTCACTGGTATCTCCAGATTTCCAAGTTCAAGGCTTGTAGAGTTTTTGACTGCCTTCGTCAAGACCATCTCTGCCCAATATCCAATTATTCTTCAGATCTCTGCCTCCTTATCTCCAGTTCTTCCTATTTTCCCTGCCTCTACTTTCCTCCAGCTTCTCATCAGATTCTCTCTTTATTTATTTATTATTTTTTGAGATTGAGTCTCACTCTATCACCTAGGCTGGAGTGCAGTGGTGCGATCTTGACTCACTCCCAGGTTCAAGTGATTCTCGTGCAACAGCCTTCCGAGTAGCTGGGATTACAGGCGCCCACCATCATGCCCAGCTAATTTTTGTATTCTTTTAGTAGAGACAGGGTTTCACCATGTTGGCCAGGCTGGTCTCAAATTCCTGACCTCAAGTGATCCACCCGCCTCCACCTTCCAAAGTGCAGGAATTACAGACGTGAGCCACCACACCCGGCCTCTTTTAATTATTATAATAATGTTGTAACTGCTCTTCCTCCCCTCAAACCCTCCCTCTCCAATCCTTTCTGCACTCTGCTACCACATTCACTTTTCTAGACTGCTAGTCTCAATTTGTTCCCCACCCCCAACCCTAACTCAGAAAGTGCAATTGTAAGTCTCTCATTATCTTCGAATTTGAAGACTCTTGAAAATGACTTGCAAGACCTTCTATAATCTGAGCACATCCTTTCCTTGATTTATTTAGTCAAAAATTATTGATTGAACATATCCTTTTTCCCAGACACTATGTGCGTCACTAGACATATATCCATGAATAACAGAACAACAGTTAAGTGCCTACTATGTGACAGATGCTGTGCTGGGGAAAAAGATAACATAGTTCCATCTCACAAGGACTTTTCAGGCTATGTTGCCAGGGCTGATACTTTCTACCACATGATATATGACTTTCCCCATTTAAATCCGTCAGCCACAATTCTTTATTTCTTACAAATATGCTGGATTCATTCCCTAGTTCTGCCCTGGTTCCACATCCCGCTTCCCCTTGGCCTGACTCCAGCAGCCTCTCGCCTGACCACATCTGTCCACTCTTTAAGATGTTACTCATTTCCTGTGACCTTGTGGATCTCTGCTTGGATACTAGGCCTTATTCATAAGCCCCTACAGTCCTAAACCAGTTATACCATCATGCATGACCCCATTCTGTTATTAGGTTGGTGCAAAAGTAATTGCGATTTTTGCCATTACTATCAATGGCACTTAATAAATTGCTGTTCTATTATTCATGGATATATGTCTAGTGACCCACATAGTGTCTGGGAAAAAGGAGACATTCGATCAATAATTTTTGACTAAATAAATCAAGGAAAGGGTGTGCTCAGATTATAGAAGATCTTGCAAGTCATTTTCAAGAGTCTTCAAATTCGAAGATAATGAGAGACTTAACAATTGCACTTTACTATTACTTTACCATTACTATCAATAGCAAAAACTGCAATTACTTTTGCACCAACCTAATATTTGAGTGACATGCACATGTAGGACCTCCCCAGCCAGCCTGCGAACCTCTTACTTTATGCTTTTGTTGTTGCGGTTGTTTGTTCCACCACACTCAGTCTACCACTGTGGATGCTCCTTAAATACTATTCAGTTACACCAAGATTAATACAGCAGTCTCATTAGGGCAGGGGATTATGGCAGCCTTTTTTTCCAATATATTTTTCATATTCTCTATAATGGGGCTATATTACTTTTGTAATGAAAAAATTTCAAATAAAAATGAGTAAAATACTTCTTTAATTTAATTGAATTGAAATCCAGAAATAATTGTTCTCATTAGGTAGCTAGACCTTGGAAGTACTAGGGCTAATTTAGACCAGATTGGAAAAATTCAAAAGTAGTTATTAGCATCCACCAGTTCCTCCAAATATAAATTGCTCTTTCTCGATGACAGACCAAATTTTCTGGGGCACATCTAATGTTGTCCTAGTTCTGGATTTCCTAGAACATCCTCCAGGGTCAAGCCAGGAGCAGCTGTCAGAAATGCCTAATATCAGGACTCATGTATTGCATGTTAAGCCTATAAAAACACGTATTCATATAAATTTCTAGCAGTTGCCAAATGGACCCTAAAGGACTTTTGCTTTCAGTGTCGCCTATAATGGTATCTTGGGAAAATGAACGAAACTCAAATCATCGGCAACAGTTGGAGTAGGAGCAAGGCTGTTTGCTCTTACAGCCATCACAACAGAGAAGCATAATTTGCATAGATGATGAATATTCTTTGGTTAACCAGCTAATGTTTTAAAGTAACAGGAAAGAGGGGTGGGCGGGTGGGTGAACTTCCTATAAAATTAACAACCAGCCTGAATTCTACCGCGTGCTCAAGAAGGTTAGAGTGACACTGTGAAAGGAATAGGATCCCTGCAGAGCAAATACACACTTTTCCTCAACCACCAATTTCCTCTATCTTCTGCCTCTCCGACTGACTAATTGAGCAGTGAGTTTTATTGCTTTGATCATTTATGTCATATCTTTTTATCTCTCTCTCACTTAACTCTCCCTCGTCCATGAAGGGCAGTTTTGATATCTAGCCCTGTTGAAATTTGCTGGACTGGTACAATAGACCAGGTATCTGGAGTATTAAACTGCCAGTGCCATTCCCCACCTTGGTTCTGCTGCAAAGAATAAAACACTTTCACCCTACTTTTCTGGTAAAGAAAGCCCAGAGAATTCAGCAGACTTTGGGTGCAGATAATAAACAGGCAAGACCGAGAAGCTTAGAGGACTGGAGTACAGGCTGTGTTTCTGCTCAGATGTTCTTTGCTTTAAGATCATATCATAGAAGTGTGAGGGGTTAGGAATTTAAATTTCCTAAGAAATAGGTGCCAGAAGTGTTTTATTTCTCTGAAAAGGTAAGAAGATCACATTTGGGAGGGAAATTATCCCATATGATAAATGTTCTTTCTCTTCCAGCTCCCACCTCCTCACTCCTACAGAAGAGAAAATGTTAGCAATGCTACAATGTGCAACACTGTAAACACCTCTCTTCAGTCTGTTCCAATTGCGGAATGAACTATGGCTAGAACAAGATAATATGGGGAAATTGGATGTCCATGGATTGCAGATTTCAGCATTTTCCCCAGTGCCATCTGAGCAAAGGGGTTTCCAGGAAGCAGAGAGGCCTCCAAGCGTGAATCCAATTCAGGATAAACAAGGCAAGCTGCCAATGGCCTTCCCTTTCCCCAGCAGGGTTACATAAGCACCTTCCTAGTTTTCCAAAAATTAGGAGCGCTATTGATTTAGTGCTCACCATGCTTCTGGTCATGATTTATGACCCAGAAGATGTTTGACAGCATTTAGGCTGCTTTGCGAGGTTCCAGGCCAAAAATACAATGAAGAAATGTAGAAGGAACTTTTCTCACTTGCCGATAAACCCCTGGAAATCTCATCTCCATCATTAAATCCACCTCTGCTTTGCTTAAGGCCTTCTTTAGGTAGGGAAAAATTAAACTTCAAATTTGACCACTTTCTCCGCAAATGCCTATCTTCTTGGAACGAAAATACCATGAGAACTGCCTTGTTCTGTTTTCTGATGGTCACCACAACTTTTTTCACTCTCCTGGTTTATTTGTTTTAGATGTACTACTGCTTAATTAAACAAAGTTATTAAACATCTGTTTTATGCCAGCACCATGATATATTTATGAAGCTAACAAAAAATGAATGCTTTAAAACTTTCATTTTTCCTTCAAAGAGCTGGTAGTATAGCAGGTCTGTGGCAGAAATGGGTTGCTGTCCAACAGACTTCATGCAGCCCCTCCGTAATGTAGAATGTCATTGGGAGCTACTTCCCAATGACAGGGATCGCATTTCCTAACCTCCTTGCATCTAGATGAAGCCATTGACTATTTCTAGCTCTAAAAGTGAGCAGAATTGTTGTATGTCTTCCAGAACACCCCCTCCCTACCACCTACATGCACAAGCATATGAAATTCTCTTCCTTTTCTATCTGGGCAGAATGAAGATGAGTCCTAGGAAACCACATACTGAAAATGGCTGGCCGAGCATGATGGCTCACGCCTGTAATCCCAGCACTTTGGGAGGCTGAGGAGAGTGGATTACCTGAGGTCAGGAGTTCAAGACCAGCCTGGCCAATGTGGTGAAACCTTATCTCTACTAAAAATACAAATGTATTAGCTGGGCATGGTGGTGGGCATCTGTAGTCCCAACTACTCAGGAGGCTGAAGCAGAGAATTGCTTGAACCTTGGACGTAGAGGTTGCAGTGAGCCAAGATTGCACCACCGTACTCTAGTCCGGGTGACAGAAAAAAAAAAAAAGAAAGGAAAAAGAGAAAGAAAAAAAAAAAGAAAATGGCAAAGCTTCCATCACCCTGGGTCCCTAAATAACTGTGTGGAGAAGGATACCTACCAACTTATTCACCTGCCTTATATCATTATTATATCAAGAAGAAATAAATTTCTCACCCTTGCACAATTTATACATGTACTGAGACATGAGGGTGTCCCCCAAAGTAATGTGCAATGATTATGTATCAGTCATACACAATGGCAGTTTTCATTTTTAAGGTCTACTAATTATAGCATTTAACCTACTCTAACTAACATAAAAGAAAAAATAAATGCATTCAATAACACAGCATTGTGAACAAAGAAGAGGAATGGGAAGTCTTCAAGGTTAAAAACTGGGACAATTTTGCAGTGAAAGCCCTGTGCCAGGAGCAGTATCTTAATGTTAAGGGAGCATAATGGGCAAGGACATCAAAATGGACAACAAGAAAAAAAATCCTTCTCCAAAGTTCAAAATTGTGTTTGCCCGTGTGCTAATATGTATTAGACATCCAATAAGTTGGCATAGCATTGGGTTCAACAAAGCTTTACAGATTTCTTCCTCTCAGAAGTTCCTAAAGATTTTAATATTCCACTACACACTGGGTAAACACAGCTTAAAGTATTCCAATGACTGCCTGTCCTAATCAGGAAGAAAGCTAAGTCCTTATCATGGTCTACAAGAACTTACATGATCCATTCTCTGTCTTTTCTCTGGCCTTACTTCATGAAATGACCCATGAGAGTTTGGGTGTTGAATGACTTGTTGATCACTTATACCCAGCACAAAGTAACATATTTTTTGAAAGCATTTTTCAAACTTACTTGATCAAGGAATCCTAATTTGAAGAACACTTAGGGGAACTAGTATTGGGTGGAACAGATTTTGGAAAACGCTGGTATGGAGAAAGCCCTGAATCTTTCCCAGTAACCTCATGTGGATTCAGAGATACATACAAATACAGAGGGGGATTACAGTTCAATGGATCAGGCACTGGGAATAAAGAAGTATCCTTTGCTGCTATGTGGAAGATTTTACAAGCAACCTGACAAACAGATTCATAAAGGGAGTAGAAAATGGAGGGCTAAACTCTTCATGACTTCATTGCTTCTCTCCTCAACTACAGAGATATTGATGATGGTTGTGCCAGGTCAAAGAATCCCCACTGGGTTTGGTAGCCAAGTGTCAACAGCACTTAATCGGTTTAATCGTTAAGAATTCACCAAAGATCAGACCTGCCATTTGATTTTGAACCCACATACTCATTATTAGTGGCTTTGCTAGACAAAATGGCAGAGTTATGTTCAGCTTTGGTGAATCCCCACTTTCCTTGTCCACTTTACATAGCTTCCTCCAGTTTTTCAAAGTAGACAGGGCTTGTCTTGCACAGGTGTTATCCTGCGGGAAGTCTGGCATTTGTTGAGAAGTCGAGTGAGCTTCATCATTATCATTATTATCTCGAGCATTTGCTGATCACCTTCTCTGAGGCTCTGCATGCTACATATCTCTGCATAGCCACCCCTTGGTGAGGCAAGCATCTTAAGGTCAAAGACATGATGGAACAGAGCAGTTAATCATGTGCAGCTCCCATCTGTTAATAAACAGTGTAAATGGGACAAAATTCATAATTTGCTTTTGGAGACGCAAAGGTTAAGTGCTTTGTCCCACCCTACAAATCAAGACACTGTCAGAGCCCAGAGTGGAATAGGGAGAATTGACAGGGCTCTTTGCAATCTACCAACATCTTTCTCCACAGAAGTATTAGTTGGCTAAAATACCTCCATGGATGTCAGAAAATGGCAGTTAAAGAGAAACGTAAGGAACCCAGAGCAATTGATTGACGCTTGAAGTAAAACTACAAGAGAAAGTCCAAGTAGAAATATTCAGTTAACAGACTCCAATCTTCTCCACATTGAAAGGCAAGTTTAATTTGCTGAATTCCATCCCGTCGATGCTATAAAACAAATGAGTGCCATTTAAAGAAAGGATTTCAAAATTCTCCAATGATATCGACACATTTACTCCTATTTCCAGGCTTGTTAGATAAGGCAGATTGCCACCTCATCATATCTGAAAGTAGTTTGGGCAAGATCTAAAGAAAAATATTTCCTGGACGTTATTCTTTATATGATTTTTTCTTAAAGTACCAAGGGGCAGAGATAAATATACCTTAAAAATAAACCAGAATGTATTAGTTGAATGCCTCCCCATCCCAAGCTTTTGTCCTGCAAATTTTATAGTGTTTGGTTTAGTGAATTTCCTAAGAGACATAGTCTGAATCAATGGACCTGATTCAGGAATCTCAGATCTCTGAGGTCAGAAAGTCCTGACTGACCTAGCCTTCCCAGACCTTGGATTTCAAGCTTCTAACTCAGGACAATGTCTCATTTGACTCTTTTACCTATAAGGCCCCTTCTTTCCTAGATCACTGCATTATTTTTCCAAGTTAAAGAAGCTGCTAAAGGCATGGGTTCATGAAACTGAGGTCAAGACTTGATCCTCAGTTGGATACATTAGCTTGCCTCTGTGCCATGAGCACAAAAGCGCACAATCTTGGAACACCATTGTTTCAAAGGGGATGGAGTCAACAAGCATGGATGAGTCAGTAGAAAGTTGCTTTCCTTTAAAGACTGCTTGTTATCTTTAGGATCATGTCCAAATCTCCTAGCATCATAGAAAATACATGACATGATCTGCCTTCATCAATATTTTCATCCTCATTTTTCATCACTCTTTCATGTGAACCCTGGGCTCCAGCCTTGCTCATATGCCTTCAGTTGCCAGAATGTTCCAGGTTCTTTCTTTTCCTTCTGACTTTTACACATGCTGTTTGCGGTTGCTGGGAATTGCTCGAAGAAGTAAAATGGCCTCTCCTCTGGGAAGCAAGTGCCAGGCAAAGCTAAGGATTTCCATTTTTGTGCATCCATAGTACCTTGAAGTGTACTTCTTTAGAGTGTAAGCTATTTCATGAAATTTCTGTGCTTACATGTTTCTCCTTCACTAAATTTGGGGCTCCTAGAGGTGAACTGGGCTTGTCACAATACAGGTGCTTAACAAATGTTTACTAAGGGGAGGATTTGATTATTAGAAATACAACCATAAGTGCATTTTCTAATGACAGTGGACTAGAAAGCCTAATCTTTCTTACGTAATTTTCCCCGTGGGCTTTAGATGTTCATCCTGTAGGTCCTTCAATTGTGGGTCTGGGCATCTGCTATTGACCCTTTAGAATCACATGGAAATAGTCTTATAAATTTAACAGTGAAAAAATATTTAAAATTCTTATGGAAAAGTATTTTTATTATTTTATATTTGCATATAGTGTATCATATTAGTAACTCTGTATATTGTACAAGTGAGATTCCATTTTGTTCCTGACCATCCATGAGAGGTCATGGGAGAGAAATTCATCAAGAACAGAATGCTCAGGTAGGTTGATGCTACTGCATTTGATTTTTTTAAGCTGCAAATATGGAGGAAAGAATATTCCTGAATGTGTTATTGCATGATTTATGATCCTCTCAATCCTAAGAAGCAAATTAAAGTCTAGCAGATGGTTCTCCAAAGCCCTGTAACTATAGTTACATGTTTTAAAAGTCAGAAACATCTTAGTGAATTGTTATTGAATTGTAGAGCTTCTCCATGCCACAGAAAGGCTCTCCAACTCCCTGGCTCAGTTCCTGGCAAGAGCTTTCCCAGATGCCTGCGGCTGCCCTTCCCAGGCTGCTCTGGTGTCAAGGAACAAACCATGTAAGTAGCCTTGGTCCCATCGGATGGATGAGACTTGCTTGATATGGAATAACTGACCCTCCTAGAATGTAAATTCATGCGGAGATGGATTTTAATTGGTTTTATTCATGGAAGTACCCCAGGCCTTTGATTCATGCTGGCACACAGTAGGGATATAATAACTGTTAATGAATGAATGAATGAATGGTCCTGGCAGTCTGACCTCTCAGGGGTGCCTCTGTGTGACTATCATGCCCCCATGTGTTCCCCAAGCACTGAGAAGTGCTTGCTGGGAGGAATGGGATCATCGAACTCCTGGGCTTGAGCTCTGAAGAGTACAGGTTGGCTCCTCTCTCAACCCAGGACCCAGCGCAGTCTTGCCCAGATTCCCATTTGAGCTTCATTCACATGATGGAAATCCATTCTTCTTAGCCTCCTGAGAACACCATTTACTTCCCTAAGGCTAGAGATGGCTGCTGTTTACTTTGCCAACCCATTGAACTTTCATATTCCACAAATGATGCTCAGTAGCACCTGCCTCCTCTCTGGGGTATAATAGCATGTCCTGGCCCTTCCTCGAACCCTGCTTCCCTGTGGGTACACAGCCATGCCTGTCCAGCAAGCCCTGAGATAGGATTAGCTTTGAGAGAAATCATGAACCCACTGATGCCCTGGCACTGAAGCAAATAAGGTCATCTGAGAGTTGCTGATGTATCCATATAATTGGACAGTTGAGCTATTTCTTTACATTGGTTGATCCATTTTTCTGAGTCAGTTCTCCTTGCTTGAGACTTAAAATCTCAAGCCCTGGAAGACTCAGCTTCTCCCTTTCAATGGAGTTTTTTCAGTCATGACACTTTAGAGATTACCAAGGGTCATTTTAATCAAAATGAAAGACATCTCTTATTAAGATGGCTTTGCTGACAAATAATTAAGATGTATTACTAGCATATACTTATCCCAGATGGCTCATTGGTGTCCATTTGAAGTAAGAATATGAAGCCCATAGTCCACGCCTCAGCTCTTTAAAAGCAATTTATAACCTAACTCACCATCCTAACTACCTGAGAAGATTTTAATCCTAAACCTGTCACCACCCATTATTTTCACAGGGTCCTGACAGTTTTACATTAAAACAGTTTATAAGTAAAAGTTAACAAGGCCTAAAGAGAGTGATTTATGTTTTACTGCGTGAAACAGTCAACTTTCTTTCCCTGACCAAAGATAGTCCAGAGCTCTCTGTGGGCTGAAGGGAGAAAATTATCTCGCAAAGATGAATGGCTTGTGCCTTTGGTCAGGTGGCTGATGTGTGGTCCTGGGCCCAAGTCCCAGGCATCAAGTAAAGCTTATGGATGTGAGGAACCAAGTGCAGCACCTCCTCCCTCCCCATTCCTTTCTGGCATCACCACCCTCCTGAGTCTATGTCATCTCTCAGGTATTTGGTGGTATGAAGGAAATGTTAACTTTCCTCTTTATAAAATGTTGATGACTCAGAAATTATCCATGATTCATCAAAACAAACAGTGAGGAGTTGTAAATCAGTCCCGTTTGCCACTGACAATTAAGGATGGGTGAGTCAGAGGAGTCAGGAGAGGTGTTTACGAAATCGACCCATATCCCAAAAAACCATACCTTAGGGAAGACAGAGCAGCTGAATGCTTTCTCTCTTTAAACTTGAGCTCCCTTCCCTGGTGTCCTGACCAACCCACCTTCTGAGAAGCTGTCTTTTCTGTAAAGGGACATCCCACTCCCGCCCCAGTTGTATTAGTTTGCCCAGGCTGCCATAACAAAATTCTACAGAACGGGTGACTTACACAACAGGAATTTATCTTCTCACAGTTCTGGAGACTGGAAGTCCAAGATCAAGGTGTTGGCAGACGGGATTTCTTCTGAGGCCTCATTCATTGTCTTGCAGATGGCCACCTTCTCACTGCATCCTCACATGGTCTTTCCTCTGTGCACACACACATCCCTGCTGTCTCTGTGCATTCAAATTTTCTCTTCTTATGACTCCAGTCAGATTGGATTAGGGCCCACCCTAATGGCCTCATTTTGACATATTCACTCCCTTAAATGTCCTGTTTCCAAATACAGTCACATTCAAGTAGTGGGAGTTAGGGCTTTGGGGGGGAATTTGGGGAGGATGTAGTTCAGCCCATTACACCAATTGATCGCAGAAGCACTCCAGCTGAAAAATATCTACAGAGGAAGTACATTGAGGAGTTTCTCTAACTCTTGATGTGGCCAAAATAATCTCATTTTGAGGAATAAATATAACACTCTTTGCAAAAGGAAACAGAAATGCCACCTTAGAAAGGAAGCTATCAAAGAACTGAAAAACAGCTCAGCAAAACAAACTCCTTTCAAGGACATTAATTTCATTTCCTTCCTTTGATGCAGCACAGATCAAGTCTCTCTCTTTTTCTTTTTCTTTTTAAAAGAAAAAGGGGGCTTCTCCTTTCTCATTTTATTCAAAGATACCATTAAAGCAACAACCTCTCTTTGCCACAACTGCATTCCATTTTTGGCACCCAACATTCTAAATGTGAACAGAAACTAATTTAGGGTGCTCAGTCTGAAGCTGGTATGGAAGGTATTTCTCCATCCATTATTTCAAGTTATAATAAGCCAGTGTGATTGGAGTTGCTCCCAAGAGAAGCAGGCCATAATATTTTCACTGTCACCATGATCACAGACTAAGATAAGAGGCCAACATGCTATTTTTACTCCCTATTTTTTACTCCTGGTGTTAAATACGAGGAGAACAAGTGAAAAACAAACTACCTTGGCCCCTGCCGCAGAGTACAAAACATGCCACCTTTTCTATTTCCAAGCCGGCCACGATGTACGTCAAGGATGACACAGATACTATTGAAGTGATCCGGTGCTGAAGAGATGCCTCTTAATTGTGTTTGCAGCGCAGAGCAGAAAGCATGCCCATTCGAGGTACTTGTTGTATCATTTTTAAATCAAGGCCATCTTTTTCTCAGTGGTAAACGTGAAATGTTTTTAAAGGCCAGACTTAGCATAAAATCTATTGGTTGCCATGGATACCACTTACCACACAGGACTGCGCTCTGTGTTCAACTGTGTGATTTTCTCTATTCAAAGGTTCAGCATTGTCAAAAAATAAATTACTTTTTCTGTTGTTTATCTCAAAGTTCATTATGGGAAAGGCAATAAATAAGAAGATATTCATGTATGGAGGGGAGCGACGTGCGGAGTCACTTGGGCGCCATGCCTTAAAACTCGGTATTTTACTGTAATTATAGCCAAATTGGCTATTGTTAGGAAATAAAATGCATTTTGATCTTTTTTGTGTATGTGAATATAAAGTAAAGCAGGTACTTGGAAATCTGTTCCCAACAAAATTACATGGTAATAAGGCTTTTCACACCTACACAGCACTTAGTTACAAAGCTCTGAAAGAAGGAGATTAAGCCCTGATGGGTTTGAAACTTGGTACCTGAGGCTTGTGGCTTTCCTCTTTATCAGAGAAAATGTGGGTTAGGGACCTCGTGCTTGCTGAATTATTCATGCCATCTTTCCATCATACATCTTTTAGGGGTGGAACCCATTAGGCTGCTATTATTAAGCATGCGGGTCCACCCTGTCCTGACGCAGCCCAGAAGCCTGCACCACTGCCCTTGGTTAATTAGCTTGAATATTTGCAGCTGGCCACGCCTTCCCCTCCCCACTTCTTCCCTCCCACCTCTGCTCCTGAAGGAAAAGTGGGGGGAAAAAACCCACAGGGAATTTACAGAAGTAGCAAAAGGGAGTTTCTCACATTACTGGAGGGTATTCAAAGGTAATTTGTTATCAGCAAGTTCCCATTGGTTGAAGCCTGGTGTATTTTGCTATAACTCCCAATTAATCAAGGAATGCCCGGAACATTGACTTGTTACTTATTTAAGATGCTCTTCTGTCACCTCTCCAGCACTTTTTAGACTCCTTCATTTGGGTGATTTGCATAACAATGAGGTAAAGAGGAGACCTTAATGAAGGCATCTGTTTTTGAATGTGCTTGTGGTATTGGGTGCCTGTAATAATAGCCTGGAGGGGGCTGGAATTCTCATTTGGGTTCACGGTAAAGCAGTACACTGATGGCTGCTAATATGCAAATTCCAACTTGTCACCACAGTTATGCCTATAGCTGGTGGAATTGTCAAGGCTGCAGAGTAACAGTTGAATTGTGGCTGGCATAACCCACTTGCAAGATGCACTGGTAATTTACATATTGCAAACATAAAAACAGGACAAAATAAAAGTGAGAATGCCCAAGGAAAGCTCAAGCGGTATTGGTAATTTCCTCACTGTGCATCTGCCCTTGTGGGAAACTGGGCCTATCTTGGAGCTTCAGGTCTGTACCAAGGAAACAGAGGCGAGAGCCCTACAGTAGGAGTTTCACTGGCTGGAAATTGGAAGAGGTGGCTGTGAAACAGACACAATGAAGGCAGGGTGGTAATCTGTTTTATTCATAGATGTATCTCAGTCCCTAGACATTGTCTGGCACACGGTAAATATACAAGATGTATTTGTTATTGAGTTAAACAATAGGCAGTACTGAGAGATAGTTGTATTGTTACTGGTGGCAAATCCACATGGGTCTGTAGCAACCTCAGTTCTGGCCTCCTCAGAAGAGAGAATTCGACTGATGGGCATAAGGCAGAAGGAGAGACCAAGGCAAGTTTTAGAGCAGGAGTGAAAGTTAATTAAAAGTTTAGAACAGCAACGAAAGGAAGTAGAGTACACTTGGAAGAAGGCCAAGTGGGTTAATTGAGAAATCAAGTACGTGGTTTGACCTTTGACTTTGGGTGTCATATGCTAGCATGCTTCTGGGGAATTGCATCCCTTCTCCTCTCGTTCTTCCCTTGGGGTGGGCTGTCCGCATGTGCAGTGGCCCGCCAGTACTTGGTAGGGGAACATGCACAGTGTGTATACTGGAGTTGTACGCGTGCTCACTTGAGGCATTCTCCCCTTACCAGTTCCTCCCTTACCAGTTAGAATGTTCCTAGAAGGTCATATGCCAGTTAAACTCCACCATTTTGCCTCTTAGTGCACATGCTTGAGAGCCCACTCACCCAATTCCTGAGAGCTTATTGGGAAGCTGATGACCACATTCAGGTTTTTCTATCTATTGGGAAATTGCCTTTCCCTGGTGCTGACTGTGACCAATTAATATTTTAGAGAAGCGGTTTAACAACCACTTGACCATCACCTGATGGTTGCCTGACATTCCTGGTTGGGGGCCTCTCCTGCCCTCCTCACGTCTGACTAGCTACCTACTGTAGCTACCTACCGTAACAGCATCAGTTAAACATATCTTTGTGGCAAGCAACAAACACCAACTTTGGTTAGCTTATGCAGAGATGGTACTTATAGCCTTGCCATGGGGAAAAGTGAAAAACGAGACAACAGGAATCAGGGCAGTTTCTAGGAGGAAGAAATCAATGGAGGATAGCTTCAAGATGCTGCCACTGGGATGGGGTAGCTCCAACTTTGTTCAGCCTTTTTGTCATTCTGCCCAAGATTCAAATTTTGAGGAAGATTTTCTTCTACCTTAGTTTGGGTTATATGTCCACCTCCTAACTAGAATTTACCTGGAGCACTTGGGTCACGAGCTTGGCTAGAAACTACAAGTCCCAGCCTCCCTTGCAGCCAAGTGTAGTCACAAGATGAAGTTCTCGCCAATGGAATATGAGTTACAGTAATATACAGCTGTTTACAGGCCTGGACCTAAAGACACAGAGTAGGCACTCTTCCATGCTCTATTTCCTTCCTGCTGGACAGAAATGGCAAAGCCTGGGACAACCATGGAACCATGTGTTCAGGATAGCAGAGCTGCCCCCATAGCCTAGGTCCCTGCATGACTATGTGGAGAAGAACCTATCTACCGGCTCTGGGTTGTTAAGACAACTAACCTTTTATCTTGTTTGAGATGTTACATTTTGGGGTCTCTGTGTTATGGCTACTAAGCCTCCATTTTTTTCTAATACTAGAGGTGGGAAGAGAAGCATCATTCCTCACCCCAGCCAAGCAATCTGTGAGGTTCCTTTCATCAGAAGAAGGAGAAATGAATATTTGGAAGCAAACATAATAAATGCCCACTGCAATAGTTGTTATTGGCAACCTGATCATTGTGCACAGGCTACATTCAGTATGAGTATTCCCAGCTCCTGCTCACAGACTAACTGGTTTGAAATTTCTAACCAGGAAGTGCCTCTTTCTTTGCCACTCACATGCATGACTTGCCCCAAGCTACAAAGTGTGGTGCAGCTCTCCTCCACTTACTGAAATGCCAATCACAGAATCCCTCATTTAAGGGACTGATGGTGAATTAAGTCACAATTTACTATAAAATGAAAGGAATTTAAATTTTGTGCCTGCCTTCTTGTCTCTGTAGCTACCACCACTTGTGATACAGACTAATCTTTAACACTGATGAGCACATGCCCAGCCTCAACAAGCACCATTTTGTCCTAACGACTCTTAAGGAGAAGTCATTGCCAGAGAAATAAACAACTCATTAGTTTGGGGACAGCATGATCAGCAGAAGCATGGACTCCTAATTTGTATTTTTATTTTGTGATTTATTTTCAATCAATCAGCAAGTACTTATCGATTGCTTACTATGTGCCTATCCATGCTTTCATTTTGAGTAGAATAATGTATTGTTTTCAACCCGAGTATTGTTGTTGGTGTTTAATGAAATATACTGGATTTTTTTCCTGGTGGAAATACAGACACACACACTCATGTACTTTAACTCTTGCTGCAGTGTTAGTGGTAACTTTTCTATTTCATGCTGGAAATCAAAAGGAAAATGGGATTTTATTTCAAACAATTTCATTCTTGAGTAAGCTTTTTCTGGAATGTGCTTATTTCATTGATAATGGCTTTATTTTTTTCCTCTTTCTTCAATTTACTTGTATCCCATTCCTGTACCAATCTGTGTACCCACATTTTGGCATGACACAAATTTGAGACCTTTCATTATTAACTGTGCAGGTTGTTTAACCAGTTCAGGGTTCTTTTCAGATGAGAGTTAGACTTACTCATCTTTCTGTTCACTTCCCACTTTCAGCCTACAAATCTTTTAGATATGGTCCTTCTCGCTTTGCCCAAGTACCTGGTTCTGATCAGGCCAGCTTTGATCATCAGTGTCTACACACAAAACCTTCTAGACTGCTCAGCCACCACCAATCTTTAGATTTTCCTTGGCCATTGGCCTGCTGACCCACCTGGGGAACGGCTTGCTCCCCACCCCAAAAAGAAAAAGAGAAATCACTCCAATGCTTCAACATTCTAGCAGAAAGGTGAAATCCTGGCCAGAAGGAGAGAGTCAGTCCTTTAGTGTAAGAAAAACCATCTATGAGCTTTCCTTATGCAGAGATGGGTAGAATCTCATCTAGGGAACAGACTTAGACAAAAAGAAACTATGGGTTGTTGGGGGGAGTATTTCTTAGTTTATTGAAAAGGAATGGGTATTTGTGTTGAGGGAAGTCTGGAAAGAGAAGAAAAGTTAAGATAGAGAGTCTAAAGGAGAACATTCCATGATGACAGAATTGTTTCATATCTTTGCATCCAATATGGTGACTATTAGCCACAAGTGGCTATTGAGCACTTTTACTTTTATTTAATTTTAATTCATTTCAATTTAAATAGTCACACATAGCCAGGCACAGTGGCTCACACCTGTAATCCCAGCACTTTGGGAGGCCGAGGCAGGCAGATCACCTGAGGTCAGGAGTTCGAGACCAACCTAGCCAACATGGTGAAACCCCGTCTCTACTAAAAACACACAAAAAATTAGCTGGGCATGGTGGTGCATGCCTGTAATCCCAGCCACTCGGGAGTCTGAGGCAGGAGAATTGCTTGAACCCAGGGGATGGAGGTTGCAGTAAGTCGAGATCATGCCACTGCACACCAGCCTGGGGGACAGAGCGAGACTCTGTCTCAAAAAAAAAACAAAAAGTCACACATGTGGCTAGTGACTACTGTTTTGGACCATGCAGATCTAGGTTAAGAGCCTCAGCAAATCCAAGATGAAGCCTTAGAAACAGCCAGTGAAAGACTGCCTGCAGTAAGGATGGTAAAAAGACTGGCTTTCTGCCCTGTGTCGTGACAGTCTGCTCTATAGCATTGGGAATGGAAGGAGGAAGGAACACGAATGGAATACTGAGAGGGGAGGAATCAGAGGCCTTGACAGGTCCTTTTAACCTTAGTATCCAAAAAGGTTATAACTTAGACTAAGCCAATGAAAACAGAGGCTCGGTAGAGTTAGAAGTGGGCCCAGGAAGGACAACGAAGGTCTGATCTACAGGTAAATAGGGGCAAACTAGGTGAAGAATGAGGCTGGGCTTGTATTGCAGGCTGTTAATATCTCTGTAGGACAAACGCCCACCTGCTGCAGTTCCATAGCAGAGCTTTGGAAGATGTAGTAGGGAGGGCGGTTCTGCTGGAGACCCACAGGGCAGAGGCCAGCTTCCCTGAGCCCACTTTTGGGACTAAAGCATTAATCCCCTGAGCGGTGGAAGTAGGAGGTTACTCAACAGAGGTGACTCCTCCCTTGGGAAGCTGCCAAACATTGCCTTTGTCCCAGGAAGCCCTCCCTTGGAGTGCTCCAGTCTGTTCATTACCCCCACCCTCATCATCATCATCTTCCTCCTAGTATGGCCTGCATACTTACAGAGAGGAAATGAGCAAACTCACTTAACACCCACAGGATGAACTTGCCGCTACTGTGGTTGCCCGATAAATTAGGAGGCAAATCAGTCTGAGCACCCACTCATAGGTACCTGAGGCTTCAAAGTAGCACAGCGCAATGCAGGCCTTTTGGGTGTTCTCCAAGTGTCTAGACCGGGGTCCCCAACCCCTGGGCCACAGACTGGGTCAGTGGCTGGTTAGGAACCAGGTCACACAGCAGGAGGTGAGTGGGGGGCAAGCAAGCATTACCACCTGAGCTCCCCCTCCTGTCAGATCAGCAGGGCATTCAATTCTCTTAGGAGCGTGAACCCTATTGTGAACTGCGTATAGGGGGGATCTAGGTTGCATGCTCCTTATGAGAATCTAATGCCTGAGAATCTATCACTGTCTCCCATCACGCCCAGATGGGACTATCTAGTCTCAGGAAAACAAGCTCAGGGCTCCCACTGATTCTACATTATGGTGAGTTGTATAATTATTTCATTATATATTGCAATGTAATAATAATAGCAATAAAGTGCACAATAAATGTAATGCACTTGAGTCATCCTGAAACCATCCCCATCCCCCACCCTGGTCCAAGAAAAAATTCTTTTCCATGTAACCAGTCCCTGGTGCCAAAAGGGTTAGAGAATCAAAACACCGTCCCTTAGCAGAAAGGCCCAGGGCTATCTCCAACACAAAGGCCTTTGCTCCTCCTCCCACCTGTGAAACATCTTCTCTGGCTCTCTGCTTACAAGAGGCTAGTCCCAATGTGGGTACACAGCTCCAGTTCCTCCTGAACCCCGGTGCTGAAAAACAGAGGGCTCGGCTCCCCAGGCTGCCAAATCTAGTACTCTCATGAACACTACATTGGCTTAATTATTTTAATTGAAAAAAATAGGCAACTAATGATTACAGCTCTCTCAGCCAATACATAATGGAGCCATGAAGCTAAAAGAACTGAGGTCCACTGTGAGTTTTTAAAGCCTTGTTATTTCAGAATGGCTTTCATGTTTGGGTTGGACCAGGGAGCTGCCACCCTTCGGGGAGGGATAGTTGACATAGTTGATGTCAATTCATTCCTTTTGCTTTTCATGGAAAACCCACCCCACGGGTCTGCCTGAGTCAAAAGTGTTCTGGAGTGCTTATGATTTCTTGCTCAAGAAAAAGAATAGCCTTTTGCATAATTCTCAGAGCAAGCAACATGACTCTCTACCACATCTTGGAAAATTCCGAGATACACAATGCATAAGATGAATAGAGATCCCAGCAAGCAAGCCGTGATAAGGCGGTGTGTGGCATTCCACGCCAGTCTCCTGCCTGTGAAGTGACATAAAAGCCCAGTTAGTGCTGCATAACGGCTGTATTTTTCTTGTCTACAAATTCTAGTTGTATGAAAGCGGAATGCAACAAGGAAACCCCATGTCTGCCAATAATGGAAATTGAGATTTCTGAAGAATTGGTGAACAAGAGGGGGTTCCACTGAGGTAGCTTTGGGAGTTCATGTCTTGCCTGAAGATTTGGACACAGACGTGTTGTTCTTAACTTAGCAGCCTCAAACAGGGATGAGAGGAAATTTTGTACTTAGGTGGGACAGGGGAAGTAGGGGGCATATAGAATTTGAGGCTCTCGCCGGGTGTGGTTGCTTATGCCTGTAATCCCAACACTTTGGGAGGCTGAGGCAGGCCAATCACCTGAGGTCAGGAGTTCAAGACCAGCCTGGCCAACATGGTGAAACCCCATCCCTACTGAAAATACAAAAATTAGCCAGATGTGGTGGCGGGCACCTGTAATCCCAGCTACTCGGGAGGCTGAGGCAGGAGAATCGCTTGAACCTGGGAGGCAGAGGTTGCAGTGAGCTGAGATTGTGCCATTGCACTCTAGTCTTGGTGACAGAACAAGACTCCATCTACAAAAAAAAAGAAAAAAAAAAAAAGAATTTGAGGGTCTGTGGAGACTAGAATTGCAACATGAGGGCAGATAAAAGGCACAGAATTTGGCCAACCCAGTAAAAGAACCTCCTGTTAGGTTCTTTCCATCTCTGGTCAATTACTAGTACATCCTGAGTTCTGCCCAAAAGACTTTAGGAGGCCAGAGCAGAGACACATTAGTAAGAAGCTTCCACCTCTGAATCAAGGCATCTTCCACAAGGAGCCTCTCAATTGTCCTTCCACTTGCTGTTCTCTCACCTTCTAGATCTCAGGTTGTTGTGGGAGTGGTGGGGACATGGGGCTTAGTATATAGCATTATGTCTAGTTTTGCAGATAAGGACACTGGGGCTTAAAAAATGCAAATGCCCGAGGCTGTTATCTACCAAACGGCAGAGGCAGAATGCAGACCCAGCCTCTTGAAGTCATGCTCAGTGTCCTTCTTTACCTGCCACCTCCTCTACAGATGCGCTCAGCTCTGACCTTCAACTTGCCCTTTTGGCCCCTACCTTGCTTTTCCCTTCGATATATCAATCTAGCTCCCAATATCCTGCTTGTCTCAGCCTCCAGTGTCCACCCACACCCCTGCCTCTGCTTACAGTACTGCTTGGGAAAGGCGGTTGCTGGTTTCCCCTGTTTCCAAACTCCTGACAATCTGCCTGGTTTCGGACCTCAACTTCAGCCCACTCTAGGTCTGACCATGTTGGGTTTTGGCTGTTTCTGTGCTTTACGGTCAGGTTTGCTAGAGGACTGCCCATGAAGCTGGGCCCTGTTTGGTGGGAGCTGTGCCAGACAGCAGGCCATCAGGCAATGACCACTCCAAGATGCTGGGCCAGATGGGAGAAGCAAAGTCAGAAGCCAGGGAATGGAGCCAAAGGTGCATCAGGGGCAGAAACCCATGCATAGATCAGCAAGGTGTGAGCCAAGGAAACATGCCTGGCAAAGGCGGATGAAATGGGGTGGTTCTGGAGGTCATTCCATGAGCTCTGGCCATCTACCATGGAATATTCTGTGAAAACATGGCTGAGCATGTTTTACTAGTGTTTCAACCATGTTACCCTGGGTGAGGAATTGGGAGGCCAGATGCAGATCAAGAGAGAGAAGCAGGATAGAGTGGTACAGATGATTCTATTCACAGTTCCCTGGGAAGAACAGAGCACACTATGTGGGATTGTCCCTGGTTGATTGCTCCTTGGCCTTGGGGCAATTAGGACTGGTATTTATTGGCCCAGGAGTGTGACAGCCCAATAAGCGAGGCCATGTAGGGGTGTGGATTTAATTGGCTACTCAAAAAGGGGAACTAATCAGCCTCTGGCCAGGGTGCCTCAAAACTGGGTCAAGGTAGCATTAATAAAAGCTATATTACAAATGGGTTGTGATGGACTCCTAAAGAGAGTGTTTTAGTTTTATATATATATATGTTTCTATATTTTTAAATTTTATATATAAAATATATATCTATTTGAGATGGAGTCTCGCTCTGTTGCCCAGATTGGAGTGCAGTGGCATGATCTCGGCTCACTGTAACTTCCGCCCCCTGGGTATAAGTGATTCTCCTGCCTCAGCCTCCCAAGTGGCTTGGATTACAGGTGCCTGCCACCATGCCTGGCTAATTTTTGTATTTTTACTAGAGACAGGGTTTCATCATGTTGACCATGCTGGTCTCAAACTCCTAACCTCAGGTGATCTGCCCGCCTCGGCCTCCTGAAGTGAAGTGCTGGGATTATAGGCATGAGCCACCGTGCCCAACCTAGTTATATTTTTAATTACAAAAAGTAGTATATAGAAGTTGAAAATTCAATAACACAGTGAAAACTGATTTTACAAATGACTCCCCAACATCACAGGGGAAACTACTATTCATAGATAAATATGCATTTTTTCAGAACATTGTCTATGCTGATAGGAAATGTGTATTCATGAACATTCATGCATATACATATTGTTTTGTACTTTATAATAAAGACAAAAAATCATGTCATCTATGGCATAATTCCTTTTTTTTACTTAATAATATATTATGGGCCTTCTGCCACATCGATACCTACAGATTGACATCAGTCTCTCTTAAGGGCTGCATCATATTCCATGGTTTGTCTCACTCTACTATTAATTAATATTTATGTTGCCTTCAGATTTTTACTATTACATTAACTAAGTAAACACTGTACACACTTGCATGACTTTTCTGGGGAATAAGTTCCTCTAAGTGAAATTTCTGGATTAAAATTTGTATGCATTTGAAATTGTATTAGTAACTATTCAATTTCTCTCTAAAAAGATTATACCAGTTTACATTCCCACAGCAGTTTATGACCAGACGTTAGACATTATTGATACTCATTTTTCCAATCTAATTGCTGGGAAATGTGACTCTGTTTTAATTTGTATGTATCTGATCACTAGGGAGGTATGTAGGTCTTCTTAAATGTTATCTGTTTGAATAGCCTTGCCTATAAATTAACTCTTCTGGTCTTTTTCCATTTTAAAACTTTATTCTTTGTATATTAAGAATATTAAATTTTGTCCATGTCAATTATAAATATTTTTATTAGCCTGTCATTTGCTTTTTTTTTTTCTTTTTTGAGACAGAGTTTCGCTCTTGTTGCCCAAGCTGGAGTGCAATGGTGCGATCTCGGCTCACTGCAACCTCTGCCTCTCGGGTTCAAGCGATTCTCCTGCCTCAGCCTCCCGAGTAGCTGGGATTACAGGCGCGCACCACCATGCCCAGCTAATTTTTTGTATTTTTAGTAGAGACAGGGTTTCACCATGGCTAGGCTGGTCTTGAACTTCTGACCTCAGGTGATCCGCCTGCCTCGGCCTTCCAGAGTGCTGGGATTACAGTCGTGAGTCACCGCGCCCCGCCGCTTTTTGTTGTGTTTATAGTGTTTTGTTCTGTATAAAATATTTTCTGTTTTATATAATAAAATCTATCAGTATTTTCTTTCATGGTCTCTAGGTTTCCTAGAGAAGGTCTTCTTGATAGGGTAAATTTAGGAAGGTCTTCCCAATAGGGTAAATTTTTCAGAAGAGTGTGCTGGAAGAGACAATATTCCCAGTAATGATGTGATACTGATGAGGCTGAGGTTGCTGGGGGGCTGGGTGGAGGTGTTGCCACTGCAAGTCACTGTTAAGTGACTCTTAACTTTTTGTGTGCCGTATATTTCTCTGAGATGCTGATAAAAGGTATGGACCACAGACACAATTTTGATTATGATTTCAGAGGTTTTACAGACCACTTGAAGTTTATCACAGATCCCTGCTTATCTTCATCTGGTTAAGGACCCTCCCTATTGCATTGGAAAATATCCAATCTAGGAAAACATTTCAAATGATTTCTGCTGTCAAATATAAACCCTCAACTGACTCCTCCAGTAAAATTTCACCTGGGAAGCTGGGTATTCTAAGGCAGCCTCTTTCTGTAACCCACTTGCCTACCCTGGAAATTCATGACTCCTCCTGCCCCTGAATGTAAGGATGAGTGTCACCCTCACTTAGGACCAGCATTCTCAGCCCTTCCCAGTACAGCAGCCTTTTTCACTGCACCCATGCATTCCCTACAGTCACTCTGACTTCACTGGATTTCAGACCCACGGAGATGACAGCTGAGGCTCGGAGCTGGAGGGTGGGTGTGGGACTGTGGGGAGGGATGCTAAGGGCGGCAAGACACCGTCAAGAAGATTAGAATCTGCCTGCCTTTGAAGAGCCCATGATGAAGGACATTAAATTTAGCACCAGGGTCTTACAAAGGCTCTGTTCTTGAGTCTGTCTGTTGAGTCCTGTCTGTTGAGATTTTGCCCTTTGCATATGTCCTGTGATGCTATTATCTCTTGGAGATCTAAGTTGGAGTATCTTTTTCTTGTTTCATTTGCGGGAAATCTTTTCAGCTTACATTCTCTATCAACTAATTTCTTCAAAGGTTAGTCTTTCTAAAACCACAAAATGCTGGTTGCCTACAACCCAGTTGCTCCTCCTTCGTCTGTTGGTCCGTGTCTGTATTCTCTCTTCACTGTCTGCCACAATCAGCATTCTCCACGCTGTGAAGATGGAAGGGGAATTTTAAATTTCTTTTGGTGGAAAAGTTACTTGCAACTTCAAGGATAAATGAGAGTTAATTTCTTCACCATATATAAGTGCCTGGTGATTCCTGTGTAACACAATGAAACACTGTCCCCTGTATCTCCTCAAAACGTACACACACACATTTTACGTAAGGCTACAGTAACCTAAAAAGAGAGCCTCCTTAACATTTTATACCGTATTGTATAAGCCAAGGGGCAAACCTGGCTAAAGTAGGCAGTATCTTTAGTGGTACAGATTCCTGAGCCCAGCCTGGACTTTGGATTAGACGCTTTGACGGTAAGCCCTGAGAGTCCTTATGCCCAGCCTAGCTAACTTCTTTGGTGGTTTGCTGTATGTAGCCAGCCTGGCACAGGTATGAAAACTGGGATAGTCTACAATGACAAAGAGTAAGAGTATATTATATAATCATGCAAAGTAAAAGCAGCAGAGAAATCCTCTTTTCCTTGAAATTGGGGAACAATTTATGGAAGAATGAGTATTTCAGACCAACCTGAATGAAGAGAGCTCATGAAGGAGCAGGCGTTGTAGGCAGCAATGGAGCCAGGGTGAGATTCAGAAGCAGGCATGGAAAAAAGGGGAATTATACGGATATCCTGGGAGAAATGAAGAGGCCAGGCTGGCTTGCTTCAGGTTTTGTGATCCTTCACTCTTCTGGGATTCCCCACCTTTGATGAGAAAGTGCTTTCATCCTCAGAACTGTGCAATTGGACAGAGGGAAGATGTGCATTGGTAGCAGTCAAGTTCCCAAGCAGACCAGACGGGGTCTCCCCGGCTGGAAATCCCTGCATGGAGCTATACCTCCTGCCTGAAAAACCCACCACCAGGGTCTCCAAGGCCACCCAATGGTATTTAAAAATACCAATGCCCAGGCCCCTTCCCCAATATTCTGATTTACAAGGTCTGGGGTGGGGCACCAGCATAGGTATTTTTTAAAGTCTCCAGATGATTCTAATGTGCAGCCACAGTTGAGAACTACTGACCTGGCCAGCTGGAACCAACTAGCTGGGAAATTGTTGTTGACTTTGAGCCTCAACTTCCTCATCTGTTCTGGGGGATGTTGCTGAGGTGATGTCACAGGTCTCCAGGACCTCCCTTCTGTTCTCTTCTCTTTGAAGGCATCTGGTTCTCTCTCTGAGCCTCTCTACTGCTCCCTGTGGTGTTTTGTTCCCATCTTTTCCCCTTCATGTCTTATCTGCTATGCTTTCATTCCCATGGGCCCAAATCTCCGCTAAGTGACAAAGACTGCTAATTGCTTAATCCGATAAACTAATTGCTGTTAACACTACCTGGCTGAAGCATTCCCTTGCAAGTAAAACACTACCTTGAGCCACTAAGTTGTGCTCCCCAAGGAGCGAAGAGCAGTCTCTACAATGTGATTTTGAGGCAGGGCTGATAGTGAATACCAGGGCCTGGCAGTTCCTCCAGGCCTACCACAGAGGGGCCGTATCTTTGAACAGAGAAAGTGTAGATAGAGAAAACAGCAGAGCCCCGACCTTACTGGCTGTTTGAAACTGGGCCATTACTTGGTTTCTCTGTTGTTTAGGGGGTAGCAACATTTACCTTCCAGAGTTATCATTAAGGGCGCATAAAAGGATGTGGCATGTTGTAGGTGTTCTATAAATATTAGCCTCCATTTTTCTTCCCAAATCCAGATTCAAATACACTTTTTGATAGCTACATCTCACTTTTAACATCAGGGTTTAAATCTGTAGCTAAGCCATGTCTCTCTCATCCTGCACTTGGGCAATTTTTTTTTCAATTTTTTTTCTTTTCTTTCTTTTTTTTTTGTGACAGAGTTTCGCTCTTCATTGCCCAGACTGGAGTGCAATGGTGCAATCTCGGCTCACTGCAACCTCCACCTCCCGGATTCAAGCAATTCTCCTGCCTCAGCCTCCCAAGTAGTTGGGATTACAAGTGCCCACCACCATGCCCAGCTAATTTTTGTATTTTTAGTAGAGACGAAGTTTCACCATGTTGGCCAGGCTAGTCTCAAATTCCTGACCTCAGGTGATCTGCTCACCTCAGCCTCCCAAAATGCTGGGATTACAGGCATGAGCCACCTCACCCTGCTTCAATTATTTTTTCTTGTGGTGAAATAACACATGACATGAACTTCACCAGTTTAATGATTTTTAAGTGTATGGTTCATAATACTAAGCACATTCACAACATTGTACAACCATCACTTCCACATTGTATTGTACATCCAGTTCCAGAACTCTTAATTCTGCAAAACTGAAACTCAATTAAATAATACCTCTGCATTCCCTTCTCCCCTCAGCCCCTGGCAACCAATATTCCACTTTCTGTCTCTATGACTTCGACTACTCTAGGTACCTCATATAAGTGAAATCATGGTGCAGTTAATTTTTTAGATCTAAAGATTGAATTTTATATTTTTTCCTGTTAAATTCTCTCTTGCTATTTTTTTTTTTTCCCCAGGCTTACACCATTTCCTGAGCTTCTGGATCCGGATTTTATTGTCCGACATGGTAGCTAACCTTCCCAGGTCAGTGCCATCAGCAGAGATAGACAGAGGGCTCTTGATGTCTTCACTCAAATCATAAGTAACATTTTCGACAGAACAGGGCAAGAGACAAAACCCTTCTGCACCCCGAGCTTCCAGTATGATGCTAACAAATTAAGCAAACCTCTTTAGTTTTAATATTAGTTTCAAACTAACCAAGCTGTATTCTCATTCAGTTCACAATCCTTAATTCTCCACTGCCACTTTCTGCAGCAGAAACTAGTTTCCTATCCCAACATCCATTCTTTTCTTCCTCCTTAGTAACAGAACTCTAATTTTTAGCTGCTCTGATCCCAGCTTCTCTTGAAACTAGAGATGGTCATGTGCCTCGTTCTGGTCAATGAGTTGTAAATAGAATTCTTTTGTGGAACTTCAGGCAAATCTCCCTAAAAGTAACCGACTCAGCTGGGGTAGATAGCCCTGCCTCCTTCCTGGTGCTTGAATGTGGATGTAATGGCTGAGCCTCCAGCAGCCATCTTGAATCATGAGGTGACCTTGAGGATGAAGGATAAAGGAACCTGGTCTTTACTGACCATGGGACCATATCATAGCAGCCTGGGATTGCCTATTGCCAGATTTTCTTACAGGAGACAGAAATAAGCTTTCAAATTGTTTAAGCTTTTGAATCTAATTTTAATGAATGATGAAAATAATGAACACTTTGTTTAAAATCCAAACACTCTGTCTTTCTCAGAAAGAAGACAGGGAGAAAGAAAAAAGAGAGAAAGAGAGACAGAAAAAAAGAAAGAAAAAAGATAAAGGAAGAGGAAGGAAGGAAAGAAGGAGAGAAAGAAGGAAGGAAGGAAGGAAGGAAGGAAGGAAGGAAGGAAGGAAGGAAGGAAAGAAGGAAAAGGAGGGAACAAAGGAAGGCAGGGGAACGAGACTCTGAGTTTTCTGATGCAAATCTGGAATTCCTCCCATATCTGGAAGAGTTCTGTGCATCTACAGCCTCTCCAACCTTTGAAAAAGAGTTTGGGAGGTCATTGGGAAAGGGAGAAAAACAAAAAGCGAAATTTGTCAGCATGAGTTTGAGTAGACCTCCTGATGTGAACAGCTAGAAAAGCCTCTCTTTGGAGACCTAGGCCATTTCTAACAGTTTCCTTTGAAATCACTAATTATGTTCTAAAAAAGAAGGCGTCATTGGAGCCAGAACCAGCAGCCAATTACCCACGAGAAATCACTCACTGTGTGGGCTGCCTTTTCTCTCTGTTCGCATAATTTTAAAATGCAATTTCTAGAATCATGCTAAATACTTGTAAACAGAGATTGGTTTAATTGCAAGGAGAAACAATTTCAGGGGATAAAAAGGAGTTGTTTCTCCTTGTTTTACTGATAATAGAGCAGTCCACTTTGGGTCAGACTTATAGACTTACTTAGTCCATCTATCTCCTCACTCAAAGTCAGGTCCCTCTGCAACTCTGATGAGAGGTACAGACTTCAGGAGAAGGTAGAGGTTGAGGCTGCTATGGGGTAGTGGAAAGAGCATAGCATTTGGACATAAAAGACCTGGGTTCATAGTCCCAGCTCTGGCACTTTCTAGATTGCTTCTATTATAACATTATAATAGGAAGTCACTTAGCCTTCCTGAGCCTCAGTTTTCTCTTGTTAAAAGTGGGACTGCCACACAGGGTGGGAAGAGTAAGGGGTAATGTATAGGTGTGACAACTGTAAAGGACGCTAATGGAATGTGAGCTCCGTGAGAGTAGTGGCTCAGCTGCCTGCCGCCTTTCCTGTGTTCTGGATGGTGCCTGTAAGATTGTATCAGTTATTTCATATCAATCAAAACTGCCACATAGTGAAAACTATAGAGTGGCAGGGGCCTACCACCACCCACATTTGTTTCTCACAGGTCTGTGGGGTCTGGCTGATCTAGGCTGGGCCTGGCTGATCACCACTGGGCTGGTTCAGCTGGAGCAACTTAGCCAGGAAAGCCATGCTTCTCTCAAGACTAAGGGCTAGCTGGGGCTCATCCTTGTCATGGTGATGGCAGAAAGGCAAGACGAAGCAAGGCCAGCATGTCTGTGCTATGTTTACTAACATCTCATCAGTCAAGGATGAAAGACGTGTGACTGGGGCTAGGGATGGGAATTTCATTCTGCCCACACAGCGGCAAGACGCTGCAAAGTTACATGGCAAAGGGCATGAAGAATTGGGCCATTAATGCTGTCTACCACAAGGTCCAAGTAGAATACACATGTTTTTTGAATGAATGAATGTTTTCTGAATGAATGAAGACAAATTCAAGACAGTTGAGGCTCTTAAAGCAAGTTCTCAACTTGGGCATCAAGGCTGTCTGTCTTCCGATGCCTGCAATCCTTTAACCAATGGAAGAGGGGGTGGGGAAAAAGTTACTACAATCGGACAGAGCCATGTGGTAAAAATAAATGAGTCTCCAGACTTCCCCTGTGAGCCCTGCCCAGTACCTAGAACCTTCAGCTCACTCTTAACTAACTGTTGCTAAAATTACAGTTGATCTCTAAGGCGTTACCTAAAGATGTTGAGTCCATTTAAGAAGTGGAGGGACAACCAAGGTGGGAAAATATGTTTCTGTCTTCTTTAATCACAGGGAATCATTTGATTGCGTCTTGAAATGAAATTAAGAAATCGAGTCACTTAAAATTATAAGAACAACCCAAAGAACCAAATACTGAAATTATTAATGGTGGCTCCATTTGAAGAATTAGATTAGGGATAAGGTAGATGAAGAAGATGTTTTCTTTATATTTGAAAACTTCCTGGGCTGTTGGGAAATAACTGTTTAACCATATGCATGTTATTTTTATAATACATTTTTGAAAAGGTTTAAAGATGCAGGCTGTGAAACTCCCTTCTTGTATGTGCTTTCAAACCCTAGAGGGATGAAGCTTTGAAGGTGGGATGACAGGCATTGGCTGTAGGAGGGAGGCCAGGGGCCGTGCCCGGAACCATCTCAAATCCTACCCTGCGGACGGCAGCTTGCCTGCCCTACTCATAAGGCCTCCACCTAAAAAAAGAAAAGGAAAGCAATCCCCCCTTCCTCATAATAACACATAGAAGAGAGCATGAATGAAATTAACATTCTTCTCTGCTCACCCAGAATAAAATGTCACTGGGTGAGTAAGAAAGTAATTACTTCCAAGGCTGAATGAGCAAACTCTTTAGGCAGATGGGGAAGTCTTGTTGTACTCCTGATTTTGGGGTTATTTCCCTTGTCTTTCCATTTCTTCCTGCCTCCTCCAGGCTTCCTGTGGGCCTGGGTTTGCATAAAGAGTGTTTTTGGGGGCGCATATCCTGGGAAGGCACTGGCCTCTTTTTAGCATTTGCAATTTGGTTTTTAAATGTTGCTGTATAGCAGGAAGGCATGTTAAGAAAAAGCATGTGAGTTAAGATGGATTTTTTTTTTGGAAAATGCTGTTTGCAGCTCTCATCTGAGTAAGGCTTGGATAGCTCTGTTCTCAGAGTTTATTTCTGCTGCAGTATGATACAGGTGGAGAACGACCTGCCCGCAGTTTTACGTTGCATAATGGCTGGATGGGGTCCTTTAGCTGCTGAATTGCTCCCTTATATCACAGCTGATAGAAATCAGGTGGTTTTCTCTGGGGAAGAGTCTCAGCCCAGCCGCCTCTGAAATGATGAGAGGGGAACAGATTCTGGAATTCCCGAGTTCCTTATTTATTGCTAAGACCAAAAGGTCTGTGTGTGGATGCAACTGTGTGTGTGTGTGTATGTGCTTACTTACGAGTGTGTGCTGAGGTGGGGGCACTTGGGAGGAGAAAATCTCAGAGCAAAAGGACTTTTCCAAAGAAGAACATCATCTACCTTGTGCTTCTGTCAGTTTGGCCACAGAGAGCAGAACAAACCATAAAAATCAAAGCTCCAGTCCCCCATAAGCTAAGACATATGACCACATGCCTCAAAGTCACTCCAACCTTGAAACTCACAGCTTGGAAAAGTCTTCCTGTAGCATGGTAACAAGTCATCCAGACTCAAGTTGGTTACAACCCAGCGAGAACCTGCCCTCACAGATGCAGGAACTGGGAATGAGAAGAGGGTTTTGCTTCAGCCTGGATCACGAGCTCCCTGGTTCTCTCCTCTCCCTGTCTTCCTCTTGGTTCACTTTGCAGAGATTTTCAGTCTATTGCAGCATCTCCCCATTAAAGTAAATAGTGCTTTCCCGAGAGCACATCTTCGATATTTCGGCAATTGTGCCATAGCCAGCTAATGTGTAATGCTGTAGTTTAATAGTCTATTAAAACACGGCAATGCACATTAAAATCTCTACTGTATCACTGCAGATCTACTTAACAAAGGCGAAGTCCCCAGAAAGCACTATTCACTTGCTGAGAGTTGCTGCAGCAGAACAGGAGAAGTCTCTTATGGTGGAAAAATTTAAAGGGGAAATGGGATAGTGAAGAGGATCTCCCTGTATCTCCTCATCGCCAACTTGAGCAGCCCCTTTGCCCATCTGAAAGGAGCAAAATCTGCTGGTGCTATGGATTGCATCTGGAAATTCTTGGAGTTTAATAACAAATCCCTGTAGATCAAATCTCATTACTCAGATCTTTATTTGGAAGCACTTCAGTTTCCTCTCTCTCCCTCTCAGAGAGAGACAGAGTTCAGGAAAGCAGCCCCTAGCCTGGAAAATGCATCACCGGCTCCTCCCTCTAGAACAATTGCCAGGGCGGAGGAAGAATTCTTCAAACAGCTGTAAATCCTCCCACCAACATCTTCCTTTAGAAACTACTACACATCCCCACATCAAAGCCTCCCCTCAGCTGCCAAGAGAAAGAATCAATAGTGTAACAGAAAGGAAGCAACGTGAATGCAGGGTGTGTGGTGTAAACACCTCACTGCAAATAACCCAAATATCACCTTAGAAACAGGAGAATAAAACTCCTGTTGCTGAGGCTTCTGATGGGCCCCGCAAGTGAGCAGTCAAAATACCAGTAGCAGCTTTGTGGCAGAGTCAGGACCGGGGAGAGAAGAATAGGCAAGACAGCAAGACAAGGATGGGACTTCGCAGGTGGGGTGGTCAGAATCAAAGGCAAAGAAAAAGTAGGTGAGTTGAGAAATAAGGTACAAAAAAGTAGAAGAGATACACTCATCAGAATGGGCATCAGAAGCTCTGGCAATGGCCATGCTGCCGTTCAGTCACTTTAGGATGGGTCTGGTCAGTAACCTGGACATCCTCATCCACAAGCGAACACAGACCCTCAGTTTCCCTCCAGTTCTAGTGATTCCATGAACTCCGAGTAAACCTACCTAGTGGTTGTGCGTGTGTGTAGGGGTACACATCTTTAGTCATCTTAGTTTTTAAACTCTTAATGTCACTTGATGATTGTTTAATTTGTTGAGTCACTACGATGCCTGCAGTGTTTCCGTGTCATAAAGTCAAAGCTTGCTGGAATTCATTGTGGACTTGTATTTTCCAAGCAAAGCCCTGAGTTACCTCAATTTAGTCATTTAAACTAGGAATTTAAATGACCAGTTTTAGGAGTATCTGCTCCTGGCTTCCTGGATGATGAACATGCGGCTACCTTCTTCCAGAGACTATGAAGAAAGCAGCCGTGGCCGGGCCCCTCCTGACTCTCACACTGAGAATGCAGCGGCCCCAGTGCTTTTCTGCCCATGGAAGAAACAGAGGGTGTGGCCACGGTTGTTATTTTTAGTGGTTTTCTCTTCTAACCCTTCTCCAAAAATGCCATTTGGGGCAGGGAGTAAGTACATGGTTCTTTATCAATGTCCAGCTCTTCTTGGATCTGTTCACATAACTGACATGCATTTTGTGAGCCAACTTCCCACCTGGCTCCCTCTTATCCTTCCAGTAGCTCACCTCCCCAGTGTCACCATGTCCTCACCTACCGAACTTGAATTTAATCTAAAGTGAAATCTTACTATCGTGACACATTTGGAGTTGCCTGGGATCCTATCGGGGGCAAAGTGGACACAAAACATGAATAAATGAACTGATAATTCCCTGGCCTTTCTCCCCTAGTTGTAGGTACAGGTGTGTCTAGGGGTGGGGAGGTAATGGAAGATGGGGAAAACAGAACTGCTTTGGTGACTTGGGGTAGAAATGGGGGTGAAGCTTTTACTTGATGTTTAAGTGAAATGGGGAACAGTGAAAGGAAGTGTGAGGCCTTCAGCGTGTCTGAAAGCAGACTTGTATGAGGAGAAGCAAAGAGCAGCGGGACAATGTGATTTCTGAAGCGACGGGTGATGTTTTTCTTTAGTTTTCAATTCAATATTGAGGCATCAAGTATCCGGTCAGGAAGACCCTGTTAGAGAAAGGCCAAACCTTTACTGAGTCCTCCACTGGGCCAGTGGCTGGCTTTCATATGCGTTATCTCATTGAGTCCTTGCAATGACCCTTTCACAGGGATTGTTCAGATTTTATAGGTGGAGAAACTGAGGCAGAAATGGGGTTAAGTCAGGGGTCCCCAACCCCAGGGCCAGAGACTGGTAGCAGTCCGTGCCCTGTTAGGAACCGGGCCACACAGAAGCAGGTGAGCAGTGGCAAGCCAGCATTACCACCTGAGCCCCACCTCCTGTCAGATCAGGGCTGGCATTAGATTCTTGTAAGAGCACAAGCCCTATTGTGAACTGTGCATGTGGGGGATTTAGGTTGCACATTCCTTTTGAGAATCTAATGCCTGATGATCTGAAGTAGAACAGTTTCGTTCCCAGACTATCTCCCAACTCCTGCCTACTATCCATGGAAAAATTGTCTTCCATGAAACTGGTCCCTGGTGGCAAAAATGTTGGGGACTTCTGGGTTAAGTAATGGGCCCAAGGACACACACCAGCAAAGTGCAAAAATTAGTATTTCAATACAGTTTTCCTATCGCCTTCTTATATGACATCTTGGGACCACTTAGCCCATTAAAAACTTTGGGCCATAAAATTATGAATAATCCAATGTCTTTGAAATTGCCTTTGCAAACATTATGACAGAGAGAGAAGTCTAGCACGGCTGACTCCATCTGGCTTCTAGCCTCACAGGCTGGCTGTCTTCGCTCATTCCTAGGCATAGACCAAGCCAACCATAGGGGGAATTTAGTTTACTGTTTAACTTTGAAGGAAGGATGATAGTAGTCCCACCTGAAACTGATTTCTTCCTGTTCAGAGGCTGGAACCGCCTTTGTAAGACTAATGAAAGGCCACAAGATTAGGATTGTGGGAGGAGCTCAAATTCTGCTAAAAGGTAGGTATATTTCTATAACCTCTTACTGCTCAGGAGTCACGCAGCTAGGGGACACAAGATTTGTGACTTCTCCAATTGCTCCTACAGATGACATCACTATTGTAGAACCTAGGATTGGTCTTTTGAGATATTTTTCTGGCTGACCCACCCAGACTCATGACTTATCATGATTCAACCCATCCTGTTGCCCCCAACCCAAGGGTGGATTCAGCTCATGGGGACCACGTTCCATATTCCTATGATTGCATCCCCAACCAATCCACAGCACCCACTCCCTAGTCCCCTGCACAACACACTATCTTTGAAAAACCCTAATCTCCAAGCCTTTGGGGAGACTGATTTGAGCAATAACTCCATCTCCTGTGTGGCTGGCCTTCTGTCAATTAAACTCTTTCTGTACTGTGATACCATGGTCTCAGTGACCTGCTTTTTTCTGTGCAGAGGGAAAGAAGAACCCATCAGCAATTACATCGTCTCCCTCAAGGCAAGTAAAATCTGAAAGATGGAGATAGAAAATCCAGGAACGCCTACTGAATTAAGAAGGAGCAAGAAAGGATAAAACAAGTGTTTTTAGGAAGGTGGCAACACCTCCGGTTGGTCTAAAGGATCTATGGGGAAGCAGCTGCAGACCCAGTTCACTGCTTCAGGGTCCTGCCACAGTCATAAGTCTAGAAATGACCCAGATCCTCAAACAGAGGTTTCCTGTGTCCCAGGAAGAGTTGCCCACTGGCCAGTTTCCTCACCTTCAGCTCATCAGGCAAAGGGGGGAAGAAGGCAGGCTGGAGTGCCTGGAAAGGACAGAGAGGAGGCATCCAGGTGGAGGGAGAAGAGATCCTTACAGGTAAAAGGGATGCATGGCTGGGCTGGGTGCCAGAGTTGATTTCCCCTCCTCTCTCCACACTAGGAACTGGTAATTGTCTTTGTGTGAAGGGCTCCCAAATTGAAGAAGTGATAGTGACACCCTCAAACCCTGAAGAAGAGCATAGGGGAGTAACTACTGCATCCTTATCTCTGCCCCCAGCTGGGAGGCTGATGGATGCTATTAAAGTGAGCCTCTGTGAGTGGCATTTGTGGTGGCAGGGGCGGGGCTGGGGATTGGAGAGAGAAAGAAAGAGAAAGGGAAACAGAGAGAAGCAGCCTGGGAAATGCTTGCTGCTTTCCTTCTCAAAATAGTCCAGGTGGGAGGGGTGATAACTGAGAAATGCAAATGCATGATTTGGAGGATTTCATGGCTGTTGCCCAAGATAGTGCAGGGTGGGTGCCACCTGAAGACCAAGGCCTAAAACGCTCTTGGTTGTTACCTTAGATGCAAGAATTTAGAACTATGTCTCTAAATTAGAATAATTGCATTAATGCAGTCTCCTCCCTCAGGCTCCTCTTTAGGTTTCTAACACAGCACTGGAAGATAATTCAGGAATAAAAGATGTGAGCTCAAGTCTTTATCAGCTATGTGACCTTAGGAACTCCTCTTAACAACCTCTTTAGTCTAGATTGCTCATCAGCAACTTCACAGGGCCGTTACTAAAAAACAAGCACCAGTGAAGCTGAAAGCATTTTGCACACTGTAGAATGTCACATGAATAGTGTTTATTTGTTACAACCAAGGTCTAGCCTTGGGAGCTCCAAAACACCACAGCCCAGTTTAACTGGGTAGCAAGATCTTGCCCAAGCCCTCTGCTTTCCTTGTAACTAACTCTTGGGGTCCAGTGCACAGTCCAGGAGGTCTTGGATGTCCTCTGCAGCTTTCACGGGGCTCTGGTAGGGAAAAGCCAATGAACTTACTCCCAAGAGGCCAACAGGTGGCTAACAGAGGGACCTTGAAACTGCTCCCCCTATATGGGTGCTCTGCTAACAAGGCCCTCTCAGGCATGAGGCCGGGGAGGGATGTGGTGGTGTTCCTGCAGCCAGGCAAGGCAGAGTGGAACATGCAACATCATTCAAGGGGGCCCTGAGTTCTTCTCTGCCAAGGAGAGGGCCTGGCCCTGCACTTGTTTTAGGAAATGGGGCTGTTCAGTTTTATACCTACCAGTTTCCTCACTCGAGGATGCACACACAATCAAACCTTAGGACCAACCAGAGAGACAGGACATCATCAGACACCATCTTGACATCTCTGCTGGCCTTGGCAGGTAGGTTAGGGCACAGACCAGCGTTCCTCATCACCAGTCATGGCAACTGGCTTCACAAGCACTCTCCTCTGTGTGAAAGTGCCTGTGTGCTTCTCTGAGAGCTTAACTCCCAGCAGTGGGGATCCTGACAACCTGTGCTCCCACCCTCAGCCTTCTTCAGTGGCCCTGGGTTCCTGAGATGCAAAATGCCCATGCACAGTGAACCCCGTGCCTTTGGTCCTTTCCTTCTGGGCACACTCACTGTGCTCCCTACACCTCCTTGTTGGCCATACCCCACCCAGGTGCTCCTTTGTGTTTTTCCTTCCTCTTCTACTGAAACCTAGTATATGGAAAGAAGATGATGTCATTGATTATACTGAGACATAGATCTTATGTTCCTTTTCAGATTTCCTTGGCTGCAGCCTCCTACTCCTCTTCCTCCTCCGTCTCTTTCTCTTTTTGTTAGTGTCCCCACCTGTTCTGCTTTCCCTCTTCACTTTTTTTTTTTTTAGAAATAGATGGTGCTATGGTTTGCGTGTCCCCTCTAAAAATCATGTTGAAATTTAATTGCCATTATAACAGAATTAAGAGATAGGACTTTCAAGAGGTGATTAGGCTATGAGGGCTCTGCCCTCCTGAATGGCTTAGAGGGATGCCTTTATCTTGGGGGTGGATTAGTCATTGCGGGTGTGGGCTCCTGGTTACATGGTAACTTCAGCCCCTATTTTCTCTCTGTCTCACGCGCTTGCTCACCATGTGATGCCTTCCGCCCTCATCAGATGCCGACGCTGTGCTCTTGGTCTCCTCAGCCTCCAGAGCCGTGAGCCAAATAAACTTCTATTCTTTATAAGTTACCGCGTCTGTGGTATTCGTTATAGCAGCAGAAAATGGACTCAGACAGATGGTAAGGCAGACTTTATTCAGGATGATCATGGTAGGTACAAAGACTACTTCCGTGAGGTTTTGCAGTCGGGGAGAGAGATTGGGCTTCCTGCCCCGCCACTGTCAGAGCTGAATAAAACACCACCATGTAAGGTGTGGGATCTGGCTGCCTGAGACGAGGGACTGAATTACATAATCTGGAAGTATGGGGGAGTAGCTCCCTTTGGGAGGAAACTTGACAAATGGGAAAGGAGAGGCAGGAGGGAGCCTGACAGATTCCTCTCCTTTCTCCCTCCTGTGCACTATTCTGGGAGATGAGGTGTGCTTCTCCTTGCAGTCATTCTGAAGAAGTCCCTTGTACCAAGTAAACATATCCGCTAAGCCCCTAGCTGTCCTCCTGGCTAGTACTGCCCAGAGTGAAAGCGCCTCCTGTGGAATCACTTCTCACCTTGAACTTGCTCACCTCCCTTTGACCTTTACCACCTGTCTCCTTGCCCAGTCCCTGCTTTTCTAGAGGACAATGGCCAAGACACCTGTTTAATTTTATGAGAGATCAAGCTCCACCCACTCTCTTACTTCTCCTCCAAGGTATTTAACACATCTCTAATTGTGGCTTTTATATTTGTTAGTCATTAAAGGAAGCGAAGGAGGAAGAGGAGGCATGGGTTAGGGGAGGAGGAGAGACAGGAGGTTCCTCTCTTGCTCCTAAAAGCTCGCTCCATTGGCCTTCGTTTACCCTGAAGGGAAAATCTGCCATGCTTCTATCTACAGAGTTCCAAGCATTTTAGAAGCAGACAGGTTAGAATGCAGAAAAATGTCAGTGAGGTGGGATTTCGGGAGAACAGTTTGGCAAACCTTTTCCAGGCTGAGCGCAGCTTGAAAAAGGCCCTTTTCTGTCTATCGACTAAAAACTTGCCCAGAAAGGAAAAATCATAGCAGGCATAGCTCAGGTACTTCGAAGGACTTCTGTTCTCTCTCTCTTTTAAGACAATATAATCAATGAAAGGATTTGGAAAAAATGAACTATAGAGAGCATAAGTAGTCTTGAAGTGGGTTTTCATCTGCATCGCTTCTCTTGCGGAGGTTTACTTTTATTTGCCTTTCGAAAGATGGGGCTGTTTCAATAGCAGCGTTCATCCTGTCAACCAGGCTGATGAGCATGGAGGTGGGCTGTCCTTTCGCCTCTCCTGCTGAAGGAGCTGGATTTCCACATGTGGTATATGCGTTTGCAACAGGCTGCTGGGAATCAGTGATCAGCTTTCTGGCGGTATCTGGTAAATAAGAATGTCTCCAACGTGCAAATTGCAGAAATTGGCTTCTCCCACTACTCTTTTGCCAGGAAATGAGGAAGGCACAGAGGAGGAACACTGAATGTCTGGGGAACATTCATTTTCATGTTACTGTATTTCGGTGTTGTGTTTGGTGGGTTCAGGGGAGACAGCAGAGGGGGCAGGACTAGAAGGAATGGGCTGGAGGTTGACTCGGCCGAGTCCCATGGGTCAGAGAAGGCAATTTCAGCCACTAAAGAGCAAAAATGACACAGGATTTCTATCCACTTCCACATTTATGCAGACTGAAACCCCACATGCCCCAAACTAAATTCATCCTCTTCCCTCCAAAGCCTGTTCTTTTCTGCTGGCCCTTCTGTCTCCCAATTGCTCCAATGAGTGTAAGGAACTAAAGTCATCTTAACTCTCCCTCTTCCTTATCTCATTAATACATCTTATGAACTTTATAAGATTATAGTATCTCTGGAATCATCTATCCTCCCACCTCCACTTCTCCATCTTAGTCCAAGCACCTGTCCCCTCTGGCCTGGATGACTGCAATGGCCGCATTCTTGTTGTTTCCCAATCCATTCCTCAGCCTGCAGGAAAGTTCATATTTTTTTTAAGGCTAAAGATTATATTGTTATCCCTCTTGCTCTAAAGCTCTTGCACGTTTTCCATTGCCCTTTAAGTTTGGGCTCAAGTCTCAAAGTCCTTAACCATGATTTCCTAGGCCTTCCTCAGTGCAGTCCTGCCCTTATCCACCCGTCCCCGCTCTCTTCCACTGCCTCCCTGCTCCTGGGTGCCTTCAGTCCTTTCACGTGCCCACACTCATCTCAGAGCCTCTGACTATGTGGTTCCCTCTGCCTGATGTCAGGGTTCAGAACATGATACCCCGGAGTATGGCTCCTTGGTATGCTGGGTACTTTGGACTGACAGAGATTACAAGGGCCTCAGAAAAAAGGTCACTCTGACCTTCTCCTATCCTGCGTTCTCCTTCAAACAGGGCACAGAAACTAGAATTCCTCATCCCAAAGCGAGCCATAAACCTAGGAAGGTCTCTGATCTTCTCCCTTCCCTGCTGAAAGTCCTCCTGTGACAGGTGTCCTGCCCCATACCTTGCGGGGAGGCATGTCTTACAGAGACATAGAAAAGACTCTGGACAAACAGGCCTTGCAGACCTCCACCGCCCCCCAGTTCATTCCCATTAGATCAGACCCTTTTCTGTCAAATCGTATTTCTTCATAACCATGCACTTCTTTCTTCAGACCTTGCATAAGAATATAACTTTCTCTGGGTTTTTAGGTCTTCATTTCTGAAGCCTTCATGTCACATAAAACTTTGTTGAGTAAGTTTGTTGTGCTTTCCTTGTGTTACACTGTCTTTCATTATCCAGGTTGTCAGTCATGACTGTATGACTGACAGATGAAGAAAAGGTATGAATTGTCCCCCCTACCCTGGGACAGCCCTTCCTTGCTCTGTTCTCTTCCATAGCACCAAGCCTGGCGTCATTTATTTACCTATGTTTTTGTGTTTCTCACTTGACTCAGCTCCATGGGGGAAGGCACTATATCTGTTTTGGTTCCCACACCATCCCTAGCAGGCAACACAATGCCTAGCACCTATTAGATGCTGTCGATATAGATATAGATATAGATATAGATTAGATATAGATTATACATAGAATATTTATAGAATTAATGAGATTATGGTAAAACTGCTTTGGAATTATAAAGGCTATATAATACCAGTAATTTCTATTTCTGCCTTCTAGCTCAGAAAAGACATGATAGAATATTCTATTATCATTTAAACTTGAGTGGAACTTATTTATATCTGTATGTTGAGCCTTCCAGGTATTTGCATCTTAAGCTTTTTATTTATACCTGCAGAATGAAGGGATTTGTGCCTCTTTAAAAGAATTTCAGTCAATAGCCAGCAGGTGGGTTCATTAAGGAAGGAACAGAACACTTTCATCACTACTTTTATTTCTTTTTTTACAGTTTGGAAACTGAAAAACAAAGAGACAAGCAGCTGTGGGCAAAGGAAGTAGGGGGGGTGGTAGGCACGGGCTTTGGATAAGTTGCCTAGCCCCCTTCAGAGTGCTCTCCTCACCTCCACTCCCGCCTGCAGGGGAGGAGGAGCTGCCAGCCTGCTGGGAAGGCTGCTTGGTGGAGTAGGAGGGGCCAGGGCTACTGGCAGACATCCTGAGTTCAAACCCGCTATTAACTCTGGGATTTCGAGTAGTCACTAATTTCTGCCTCAGTTTCCTTATTTGTAAAACAAAGCTCTAATCCCTGATCTCACAGGATTAGTGTGAAGATTAAAGAGATAATGTATCAGAAAACTCTTGGCTAGACGCAGTGACTCATCCCCGTAATCCCAGCACTTTGAGAGGCTGAGGTAGGCAGATAGCTTGATCCCAGGAGTTCCTGACCAGCCTGGGCAACACGGTGAAACCCTGTCTCTACAAAAAATACAAAAATTAGCCAGTCATGGTGGCATGCATCTATAGTCCCAGCTACTCAGGAGGCTGAGGTGGGAGTACCACCTGAGCCTGGAAGGTCGAAAATGCAATGAGATTGTGGCACTGCATTCCAGCCTGGGCGACAGAGTAGGATTCTGTCTAAAAAAAAGAGAGACGGAGAGAGAGAGGGAAGAAAGGAAAGGAAAAAGGAAAGGAAAGGAAAGACTTCATAAACTGCAAATATAAATTAAAGGTGGTATGATTACGCCACTAAACCAATCTTCCCAAATACGAAAATTAAGTCTGACTTTCCTTCACCATGCACTGCCCCCACCACTGTAACTCCACGGACATGATACCAACGCTGAGTATCTGCATTTCTCCCAATTCCAGTGGTCTGTAAACTCACAGGACGGGTCTTAGCCATTTGATGTCCCTAGCAACCTGTAGTGTCAGATGCTCAATATGCCTTGAATAAACATTAAGTGAATAAATGTAAGGTGGGAAGCATGGAGGAGGTAAGTCTGAAGGAAAAGGTGCAAAGGGAAGAGTGGGCTAGATCTCTAGAAAAATTTACATGTTCTTGGAAATCAGAAGGAACAATCAGAGGCACTGGATTAACTGGAGTGCACCTCCTTTAGTCTTTTGGCTCAAATGTCAACTCCCAGAATTCACTTGGAGTAGAGTGAGCTTCAGGGATGCTTATGAATTCAGCTTTGGTGGTCTTTCCTTAGTGGCAGGGAAGGGGTGCCCTGCTGAGCTGCAGGGAGCAGTGATATATTAGGAATATCTAGATTTGGGAACCTTTCAAAAGATGCATGTCCTTGTCTCACGCCCAAACAAAGCTGATAGAGCCAAAATTCAAAGAAACAGTTCTTCCTAGTCCCTGGGAAAAAGTGAAACATCTATCCACCTATTAAAAATCTGCTAGGTCCCTGCTGTGTGCTGTACTAGGTGCTGGAGTGCCGTAAAAGGAATCACACTCGAGGCTGATCACAAGACTTCTTTTCCACTTGGAGGAAGCTCACGGGGGAGCCAGCACTGATGCGAGTCCAGGCCTGGGGAAAGCATATGCCCCCAAGACCCATCAAGCTTGTCCCTGCCATCTCTCTCCATCGTTCTAGCTTCACCCTAGCTTGTGGGTACCATGGGTACCTATTTCCAGGAACCCAGGGAATTCCTTTTGACCTTGCTGGGAAACTGCAAATCACCCAACAGGAGCTTAGCTGTGCAGCCAACATTTGGAACTACCCAATAGCTTTCTGGAGTCAACAAATAAGGAAATAATTTCTTTAGGATTAAAAAAATGTTATTTTGTTTTAGTAAAGGGTAATGGCACTCCATTGCGAATGGAAACTGTTCTCCCCTTGGTTTGAGTGGAGCCCATTTGTCAGCACTGCTTGAGGCCTGCGGAGTGACGATCTAGGTATTTTTCTCAAGTGAAGAATGATCTGAGGACATCTTCCCCACTGGGTCCCTCTTACTCATGTGACTTCCAAGTTTTCAGATAGTAAAGTTGGAGGCAGAGAGAGCATGCTCCTGAATTGGACAGTAGAGTGTCCTTCAGCTGATAGAAGATCACTGCAGGGCAGGTGGAGCAGCCACAGAAGAAAATGGTAATTACTCAAAATGCTCCTGTGCCTCATTTTGAATCTATCCTGCTCTTCAGCTCTTTCTGCACATAAAGGAAGAGGCTCCTTGTCATTTGAAAAGATTGCACCAAAGTGGCAGTGTTGACAGAGCCTTCCCTGTCAAAGCCACTTTCTCAATACATCTAATTAGCAAGGGCTGCCAAGGGCCCCCTGCCAGCCCAACGCAGGCCTGGATGACACCTGAGTGAGGTTGCCACAGCCCCAGCCAAGCCCCTTCAAGCTCCATTTTTTTTTTTTTTGAGACGGAGTCTTGCTCTGTCGCCCAGGCTGGAGTGCAGTGGCGCAATCTCGGCTCACTGCAAGCTCTGCCTCCCGGGTTCACGCCATTCTCCTGCCTCAACCTCCAAGTAGCTGGGACTACAGGCGCCCGCCACCACGCCCGGCTATTTTTTTTTTGTATTTTTAGTAGAGACGGGGTTTCACCGTGGTCTCGATCTCCTGACCTCGTGATCCACTCGCCTCGGCCTCCCAAAGTGCTGGGATTACAAGCGTGAGCCACCGCGCCCGGCCCCTTCAAGCTCCATTTTTAGGTGTACTACAACCAGCTAGCTTTCAGCAAGTTCCCCTCCCGCCCCTTTGCCCAATGCTGGTCAGCTGGGCAGCTTGACTGTGAAGCCTTTCTTTCCAGGCCATGGGGAAAGAACCAAAGGAAGCTGCTTTCTCTCATGCATGCAGTATTTTTGAACAAAGAGGCTTGTATGCATTGCAACAACAGCGTCTCTAGATCCTGAGCATCGGCCCCGCTTGGCGGAGGGTCAGCAGTGTGGTGGAGGGCGTGCACTGGAATACAGATTGCCACCAAGCCTTTGGGGCCATGCCCATCATGTGGCTGGGCTTGGCTCTGGCAGCCCGCCATTCAGCTGCCAACAGCTTGCAGGTCTGTTTGCTGCATGGCCAGCATCCTGTTTGGTGATTTGACGAGAGTCCCAGGCTCTCTTTACATATCAGAACGCTGGTCTCTGTGCACCTCGCGTGGGATGACTGCATCTGGACAACTGAGATGTTCCTTGCCATTGATTAAATGCTCAGCAAGCTCAGAAAATACAGCTGGAAACTCCTTGGAGCCCTCCGCCTACTGCTCTTCCTCCACAGCCTCTCCCTGCAAAGCGGGGCTTTATTATTCTTGGAGAGACGCAGCTATCTATTACAGGGTACTGTCTTGCAATAGGGCTGAAATACTTCAGATTCGGATAAAGATAAGAAATATTGAATGGCCCCTCCCTTTATTTTCTAAATAGTTACCACCCCTACAATCATAACTAGCAATGTCACTGTGGGACCAGTGTAGCTGAAATGCATACTTGCCCTTTTAACTCAGCTTTAACGCTTTTGTACAAGCTATTTGCAAAGTTACATAGACTCTTTAGTGTGAAAATTGGCTGTTTACTTGAATCTCACACACAGCAAAATCGAAAGCAGGACAAGTGTGTTGCTTTTCTACAACATCCGTGCATCCTTCATGCTCTCTCGGTGCTCACATCCAGTGACCTCTCCTTCTTCTCCCCATTCATCAGGCTCCGCCTGCCCTCTCTCTCTTCATTCTGGACTCAGTGGCTCATCTAGTCTCACCAGACACTCACAAAGCAAAATTCCAACCTGTCAACCTTTGTCTTGCTCTGTCTCTGAGACTGAGTACTCCCGGGGAAATGGACTCTACTGCATAGGCCAGGCCACTACAAGTTCATGGCCCCGACCTCTGCTGGGCCTCAGGGCTGCCCATCTCCCCACCTGTCCTGGAAGAGCTTCCTCTCCTCTGCCCCTAGGTGACCATTCCAAGCATTCCAGCACTCTCCCCAAAGCTCCTACTCAACCTTCGGTCTCATACTTAGCACTAAACCTGTCTCCAACATCAAGGCCATCAGGCCCAATGTCCCTCAACTTTCTACCTCCTTCCTACAAACACCTCTGCACCCACCCCATCCTCACCTTCAGTCTCTGAGGTGTGCTCCTCTTTCTTTCGTGTCCTTTGCTCTATCCTTTGATGTCTACTACAGACTTTGATAGTCATTTTTAAAAATTGCTTTCATCTCCCCTGACTATACTTGAGTTTTGTGCCCTGTATCTCCCTCTCGCTGTTGCTCAGCTTCCCTCCTCCCATTCTCTTCCAAACTTCCTGCTGCCTACACGTCCGTTCGCCCTTTCAGCTCTCTGGAATCTGGCTTCTGTTCCCACCCACCACGCTCCTAAAACTGCTGTCACTGAGGTGACCACCAACTTCCCTGATAACAAATTGAATAGACTCGTTTCAATCCTTTCCTGACTAGGACTTTCTGTGGCATTTGAAAACATGGTTTTCCTTCTTTGAAGCTTCCTGAGCCCTGAACTTCCATATGCTATGTTCTCGATTCTGCACTGCCTGTCTGCAGGGGCCCGTCTTCCCGGCCCGCGCCTGCTGCCTGCCTGTTGGTGTTCCCTAGGATTCTCTTCTAACTCACTATTCCTCTTGTGCTGCGACACACACTCCCCGGAGAAGCTCATCCTCTCTCGTGGGACATGCAAATTACTCTCAAATCACTGTCTCCAATGGAACTCTTTGCTCTAGCTTCTCCCATAGGCAACACAAAGCCAGCACTCCCAAAATGGCAGTGGGAGCACAGTCATTTTCCTGTTAAACTGCCCACTCTCCCCACCTTGCTGAACGCACTGTGGCCCCCTGCAGGGGTGGGGGTGCTGCTACCGCACTCCCCGCTGGCTACACGCATCCACTCAATTGCCATGCCTTCCCAAATCTCTCTCCTAAGTATCTCCTAAAGGTCTCCCTCTCTCCCTGCTGTCCTACCTCCATCCACAGCTGCCTGGATGTTTGCCTTGTTTGCAGGCCTTACCATCTTCTTCCTAGCTGCTGGAGTGACCACTCTGAACAGTGAAACTGGTCGTGCCAAGTCCCTGCTTCAAACCTTTTCATCGTCCCTCTACCACCACCTTAAGTCTGGACTCTATGCAGATCGTGGGAGGTCTTCTGGGGCCAGAGCTGCTGCTCCTTCTCTGCAGCCTTGTGCTTTCTGCACCTGCAGTGCCAAATCACCGGTGCTGGCTCTGGTTTTCCCCTCAGCCCAAAGTGGCCTGTCCTCCTCCTCCCTGCCCACTCATCTCTTCACTTGGAGGAAACTTATTCATCCTTAACACCAGGTAAGTTGTACCCTCTTCATCACTCCTCCCTGACCATCTTGTAAATGCTCCTATAATGCCCTGAGCCTATCCCCTATGTTATGGGTTGAATTCTGTTCCCAAATTTAGTGTATTGAAGTCCTAACCCCAGAACCTCAGACTGACCTTATTTGGAAATAGAATCATTGCAGATGCAATTAGTTAAGATGAGGTCCTATTGGAGTAGAGTGGGCCCTAATCCAATATGACTGGTGTTCTTATAAAAAGGAGAAATTAGGACACAGACCCACACAGACCTACAAGAGCACCATGGGAAGATAAAGCTAGAGAAGGGATAATGCTTCCACAAGCCAAGAAATGGCCTGCAAACCTCCAGAAGTTGTGGGGGGCTGGAACACAGCCTTCCCTGGCAGCTCTTAAAAGAAACCTCTGGCCTCCAGAAATGGGAGACAACACACTTCTATTGTGAAGTCACCAGCATGTGGTACTCTGTGACAGCAGCCCTAGGAAACAGACACACCCATCATTGTGGTTTGTGTTGTATTGTAATGACCTACCTGTCCATGTTCACCACTCCCCAGTGTGAACTCCCTAAGGGCAGAAAAGGTGTCTTATTTATCCTTGTAGCTCTAGTGCCCAAAATAGTGTGCAAAGCATGAAAAAACTCAGTAAGTGTTTGATAAATGAATTAATGAAAGCACAACATCCCCAGAAAGTCAGACAAACCACAGACTAAGAAGTGTAACTGATTTGCCGTACCTCAGCACCCTACTTTCTTTGTTGAATCTGTCCATATCTTCCTGTCCTTTATGGGTGAGTGTGCTGGTTATTCTCTGCTTGTCCTTTCAGAGGAATTTTCTGTTTATTTTCTGGTGATGGCTATCGTCTTCTGGGAAGCCATTTTGTAAGGTTCCAAATCTTGGTAGGTTCTGGCCACCCTGCTCTGTCCCTTTGTCCCTTCAGGCCTAAGGACAGCTAGGGCACCTCACTGTTGCTAGTCCCAGGGGCTTCACTCCTTGGTGTCCTCTTAATTCTGCCCACTCCTCTGCAAACAGTTTCTTCATTCAATGCTGGTGAGCCATCTGTTTCCTGCTGGGACCCTGAGGAATACAGTTGGTAGGCAGGTGGGTGGGGACAGAGATGATAACCATGGTTCAAAAATAATCACATTTTAAAAAATGATCTTCTAAATCCCATTGCTTAATTCCCTTCCACTTCTGTTTTTAAAGCACCACATACCTAGCATTTTTACATACAGCCTGCTATTTGACCTATGCATTTGCTATGCATTTGACTAAACATAGAAAATGTTTCATTTAATTTGACATTTTGTTGAACACCTGTGATGGGCCAGGCACAGTGACGGGGATTGAGGATCCGAAGAGGAAAAGATCCCATGTCTGCTAAAAAAGACTCAGAATCCAAGAGGGAGACAGACACACCACCAACAGAGCACAGGGTCTATGGGAGCCGTGTGGAGGGTGCTGTGCCAGCCTTGGGGTGGGTCCCACAGATGAACACTGAAATGTGGTTTATTTCCTCCCCAATCTAGACATCTTGGAGCTACACCGGTCCTTCTACTTTTATTGTTTTTCACAGAATCATCTTCACATTTTTTCATCAGAGAGATGGCCTTCTGTCAGCCAAATGCTCATAGAATGCACATTTAAGATGTTTTTGGGTCAAACTTCCACCTTATATTTTCTCTTTTCCCAAGAGGATAGATCTCTTACATTGGAGAAGACTTTATATGATCACTTGGACCAGTAATTGCCAATTCTGGGGTCACCAGAGCGTTCTTTAAAAACAGTAAGTCCTGGGCCTTGTTACCATTCTACCGAATCAAAACCCGAGGGGAGGAGGGGGCTGGGGAGAAGGAGATCTAAGGGGTCAGGGTTTTTTTTAAGACCCCGTGATGATTCTGATGTTCAGTCTGGTTGGGAACCATTAGTGTGGGTTAGCTCCTTTTTACAGCAATTATAATTTAGGACAGGGTTTTTTTTTTTTTCTAAGAGTGGTTCCTTGGCACCTGAGTGTGTCATACTGGCATAAAGATAGACATATAGAAAAGTAAAATAGAAGTGAGAGTCCAGAAATCAGCCTTGATATTTACAGTGAATTGATTTTCTACAAGGGAGTCAGGACTACCTAAAAGGAACATTCTTTTCAACAAGTGGTGCTAGAATAATAGGTTTTTCATATGCAACAGAATGAAGTCGGACCCCCCCACCTCACACCATATAGAAAAATTAACTCAAAATGGATCAGTAACCTAAATGTAAGAGCTAAAATTATAAAACTCTTAGGAAAAAACACAGACATAAATCTTCATGTCTTTGAATTAGGCAGTGGTTTCTTAGATATAATGTGAAGTGCTCAAGAAACAAAAGAGAAATAGATAAATTGGACTTCATCAAAATTAAAAGCTCACGTCCATCAAAAGACACTATCAAGAGAGTTAAAAAATAACTCACAGAATGAGATAAAATATTTGGAAATAATATATCTGGTATGAGATTAATATCCAGAATATATAAAGAGCACCTAAAACTCAGTAACAACAAAAAAAGCACAATCTAATAAAAAAAAAGGGCAAAGCACTTGAATAAACTTTTCTCCAAAGAAGATATACAAATGGACAATAAGCACATGAAAAGACACTCAATATAACTAGTCATTAGGAAAATGCATATCAAAATCATGGAGGAATATTCCCTTCCCACCTACAGGGGTAGCTATAATGAAAGAGATGGACAATAACAAGTGCTAATGAGGATGCAAGGAAGTTGAAACACTCATACATTGCTGGTGGGAATGCAGAATGTTTCAGCTGCTGCAGAAGACAGTTTGAGCAGCTCCTCAAAAAGTTAAGCATAGAGTTCGCAAATGACTTAGCAATTTCCACTCTCTTGGCTATATACCACTGAATTGGAAACACAAGTCCATACAAAAACTAACTCAAAATGTTCGTATCAGCATTATTTACAATATCCAAAAAGTGGAAACAATCGAAATGTCTGTCACCTGATGAATGGATAAACAAAATGCAGTATAGGTCCATGCAGTGGAGTATTATGCAGTCATAAAAAAGAATGATGTGCTGATCCATGGTACAGCATGGATTAACCTTGAAAACATTATGCTCAATGAAAGAAGCAAGTCACAAAAGACCATATATTATATGAATCCATTACTAGGAAATATTCAGAATAGACAAATGCATAGAGACCAGAAAGCAGTTTAGTAGTTTCCAAGGACTGAGGGGAAGGAGCAATGGGAAGTGACTGTTAATGAATATGAGTTTCTTCTTGGAGTGAAAAAAATGTCCTGGAATTAGATAGTGGTGATGGTTGCATAACTTTGTGAATATACTAAGAACCACTGGATTGTATACTTAAAAAGGTGAATTTTATGACATGTGAAATGTATCTTGGTTTTTTAAAATGAATTAATTTTCTTCAAAATTACCTGGGGATCCGTATTTGAAATAAGTCCCCAAGATGATTCTTAGGCACACTGAGATTGGAAAATCACAGCCGTAACTATCTCCTTTGTATCACTTCATAGTCTCTGAAAATTCTAAGTATTTAAAATCTGTTAAAAAAACTAACTAACTAAACAAACAAGTCAAAAATAGGCAACCCAGGGCAGAGAAATTGACCATTCATTGAACAAATGTTTAGCTGCTGCTTGCTGTGTAGCAGAGCAGGCTGGGCTCAGTGAGCTAGACACAAACCCCATTGTAAAAGCGTTAGAGTCCAGGAGGGAGGCAGACATGCAAACAAATGGTTGCAATACAAAAAGACACCTGTGACATCTGCTTCAATGGAGGTGTGTCCAGAGCAGAGCAAGGTTGATCAGGAGCTCCAAAGCCAATCCAGTGGAGCCAAAGGGTGAGGCAGTGATTTTGAGTTGGGGCTCAAGAGCTGGAGACTGAGGAGGGTGGGAAAGAGTATGAGACACGGGCAGGAGGAACAGCAGGTGCAAAGCCACGGAGCTTTAGGAGCACTTGGTATATTAAAGCAACTGCAAGAGGCTGAAACAAAATGCCCAAGGGGAAGACGTGGGAGAGGAAGCAGAGATTTACATTTGTGTGCATTGAGAAGCCACTGGAGAATTTAGAAAAATTCTGCACCACTCCTGTTTTGGGAAGATGAGTCTGATGGCAGGGTTGGGGACTGGAGAACACCAGGGGCCTGGAAGGCTGGTGGGAAGAAGGCTTTTTCTCGAGTGCTGAAGCCCCAGACTAGGACAGTAGAAGGGAGAGGAGAGAGATTGATTCTATACCTGTTTAGGAAGAAGAGCATATTGTCCTTGGGACAAATGCACCACAGGACCTTTAGCAGCATCCCTGGCCTCTACTCACTAGATACGAGTAGTACTTCCCCGGGTTGTGAAAACAAAAATACTCCAGAGATTGACTGGAGGGCAAAATCCGGGGACGGGGGTGGGGGCGGGGGGCAGAATCTTTTCCAGTGGAGAATATTGGCCTAGATTAACTGAATCCTGCAGTGGAATATGGTCCCATTGCCTGCAGGGTGAACCTTTTGTGTGAGATGCATTTGTGTGCCCACATGATAGGGAGCTGGGATTCCACTGAGCTCACAGATCTGCTTGTGTGACCCTTTTTGTACTTGTTTGCCAGTATATGTCTCTGTGTGAGGCAAAATCTGGTCTGAGGCTTGCTTTGATTATGAGGTTGCCTGGAGCAGACCTGCAGCCCTTCCCTTCCTCTAATGATTGGAAGATCCCATTAGCTACCAAATAGATTGTAATTGTGAACAACCAACCTGACTTTGGTCAGTTTGTAGCTGAGTTGTCAAAGATGATGTCTTTTCTGGCTGGACCAGCGATGCCATTCCTGAAACAGGGGATCCCAAAGGAGTGCCCATGGCCAAGGGCAAGAGGGAGGATGCAGTGGAGCCAGCCCTGAGACCAGGAACTTTTAGAACATACAGAATGGATTGCTTCTGGGTTTCCCAAGTGATTGGTTTACAAGAATTATCACCCAAAATTGTGGGCCTGTGATGACCACCAAACGGCCCAAGCAGAGTTCTGCCAAACTTTGAGGCCAAGCAGATATCCTCCACAGAGAGCTCCACTCTGATAGCCATGGTGCATAGGTAACAGTCTCAGAATGTCTGAGCAGGCCAGGACCTTAGAGAGAGCTCTCCTGTCACCATTCACAACAGTTCTGCACCCCACGTTAGTTCAAGGTCTGGAAACTATCCACCTCTTTGCCCTCACTACCACCATCCTGGTCCAAGTTACCATGCTCTGCTGCTTGGACTTGTGCAATAGCCACCTAACTAATGCTCTAGTTCCTTTTTTCTTCCCCTGTACCCTGTTCTCCACACAGCCACCAGAATGATTATTCGTGAGTAAATCTATCTTATCATCTCCTGACGAAATTCCTTCAGTGGCCTCCCCTTGCATTTAGAATAGCTCCCCTGTCCTTACAGTCTTTATAAAGCCCTTCAAAGTCTGGCCCCAAACCTCATTCAACCCTTGCCTCTCCATTGAACTCCAGCCACCGTGGCTTCCTTTTTGTTTCTAGAATATGCTTAGATTTTTTCCACCAAAGGGTGTTAGATGTTAATGGTCCCTTTTCCAGGTCTTTCTGCACCTGGCTTAGTCTCACGCATGAGGCTTAACTCAGACGATACTCTTTCAGAGAGGCCTTGCCTGCCTTCCCTTTCTACAGCAGCTTCTGGTGTCCCCACCCACACTGTCACAGCACCTTCTTACTCCATCACCACCACTTTCTCCACGGCAATTGTTTTTGCGATGATTGATTGCTTGCTTCCTGCCTCTAAAAGACAAGATTCTTGCAAGCAAGAGATTGCCCTGGCTTTGGTCAGCATGTCATCTCTGGTGCCTAGCGTAGGGCCTGAAGTGTCCCAGGTGATAAATTGATACTTGGTGAAGGGATGAATGAACTAAAGTTTTGTTTGTGCCAGAGTGAATCCATCCAAGTTGTTATTGCACAATGATGGCCCAAATGAGATCTTTTTGTATCCCTGTCTTCTCTATCAATCAAGAGCTTTGCTTTCACCGAGCACTGTAAGGGCCTAATTACAAGTCTCTAATCATGTGGACCCCTGCTCTCTCGCTAAAGAGTAGAGATGTCCGTGCTTAAAGGCAGGTCCTGGCTCATGTAGCTGAACTTCTCAAAACTTGCTTCTGTTCTTTTCTTTCTCTTCTGTCTTCCGTCCCTCTTTTTCTCTCTGGCTTGTTCCTGAAAAAGTATGTGTTAATTGAATAGTATAACATCAAATGCTTCTTCCTGTTAACTTGCAGAGTAGCTTCAGAAGCCTTGTGATTCTGTTCTAAAGGCTCTGATTGGCCACACTTTAGCCGTTGGCCTCTTTGTGAAATGATTAATGATCAGTAAACAAACACTTACACAGAACAGTTAAAGCACCCACTATTTAGAGGTCCCTTGTGGTGAATCCCTTTTGTAAATGGAAGAACTGTTCAGTTTATCTCCCCTGTAAATATGGATTTTCCTATTTTGGAAGCCTTGTTGGCTACAACTGCCCCATTTATAGGAATCCAAGATGTGCTGCTATCACCTCTCTGTCCTTTCACCTGAATATTCCATTCAGTCATTCAACATACCTTTATTGAACACCTACTATGTGCCACAGATATTAACAAGACAGCCTCAGTGATGCACCTCCTGGCAAAGGAACTAGACAAGATGATGATCACAATACGATGTGATCTGAGGAGAGGCCCCCAAACCCTGGGAGATCAGGGAGTACTTTCATGATAACCCTTGAGCTGTCTGGGGGAAGATGAGTGGCAGGTAGCCAAGCAGATGGTAGGTGAGGACTCAGAAAGGGCAAAGGACCACCATGTTCAAAGGCACAGAGATCTGAAAAAGTGGCCTTTCAGAATGATTTCAGCCAAGTGTGGATATGAGTGCAAAGGGGCTGAGGCTGGGGGAATAGCAGCACTGTGCTACCACATAGATGATTCAGGAGTTTATTCTTAAGGTGATGGAGAACCACTGACAGGTGTTACAGGGGACACGCGAAAGACCGTGAACAAACCTGCTCTGTTAAGATATTACTTGGACAGCTCCTGTGGAGAACAGATCAAAAGAGGGGTAGGGTGAGTGGCAGGGATACCTGTTATAGGTATCTAGGTGAGACATAATGAAGCTTGAGCCAGAGATTTTTATCTTTGGACATAGAAGCACCCAGAGAAGGGGGTCTGTATTAGTCAGGGTTCTCTAGAGGGACAGAACCAATAGGATAGATATATATATGAAGGGAGTTTATTAAGGAATATTGACTCACATGATCACGAGTGAAGTCCCACAATAGGCTGTCTGCAAGTTGAGAAGCAAGGAAGCCAGTTCCCAAACCCCAAAAGGAGTGAAGTCGACAGTGCAGCCTTCAGTCTGTGGTGGAGGATCTGAGAGCCCCTGGCAAACCACTGTTGTTAAGTCCAAGAGTCCAGAAGCTCAAGAACTTGGAGTCTGATGTTCTAGGGAAGGAAGCATCCAGCATGGGAGAAAGAGGAAGGCCGAAAGACTCAGACCAATCTACTCCTTCCACATTAGGCCAGTCTAATCCTGCCACATTCCTCTGCCTGCTTTTATCTTAGCTGTGCTGGCAGCTGATTAGATGGTGCCCACCCAGATTGAGGGTCGGTCTGCCTCTCCCAGTCCACCGACTCAAATGTTAATTTCCTTTGGCAACACTTTCACAAACACACCCAGAAACAATACTTTGCATCCTTCAATCCAATCAAGTTGACACTCAATATTAAACATCACAGGGTCTCACTGGGCTTTGGAGAATCTAGAAATTCTTGTGTGAAAATGTACTTGTGTGTGTTTTCCTGAAAAGTGAATACATAGCTTTCATCAAAATTCAGGGGGGATCCATGACACTGAACTAAGGTCATGGCAGTGAGGATGGTGAATCAAATGCAATGGGAGAGAGATTTAGAAAGTCACTGGGAGTGTGACAGATGGGATGTGTGGGGAGAGGAGAGGGAGGAGACGAGACCAAAGGCCAGGCTTCTGGCTTTGACCATGACTGGGAGAATTATGTATCTTTTGCCTAGAACCCTGGAGAAAGCAGAGTTTGAAGGTGGGGTAGGAGAGGGGGAGGAGATAAATTATTTATTCATTGAATTATTTATTGAGCCCTCACTCTGTTTCAAGAACTGTTCTAGGTGCCAAGGATTCAGCTAAATAAAGAAACATATTCCAGGAATGGTAAACAGGCAATGAACACATTCATGGAAGGTGGTGATAATTGCTTTGAAGAGAAATAAAGCAGGGTAAGGGGATGGAGAATGACAGTGATGGGAGTAGTATTTTAGATAGGCTGATCAGAGGAGCTTCTGTGAGCAGCTGATATATCTGCAGAAACCTAAGTGAAGTGAAGGAGAGAGGTTTGTGGCTGTCTGATCTGGGGCAATAGCATTTCAGGCAGAGAGAGCAACCAGTCCAAAGCCCTGTGAAAAGAGCATCCTTGACTTACTGGAAGAATAGCAAGGACACCAGCTTGGCTTGTGCAGAGTGAGTCATGAGGAATCTAGATGATGAGGCAGAGAAGGGAGCTAGAGGCTAGATCACTTAAACCCCGGAGCCTTGAAGACCATAGCAATAATTATTGATTTTCTTCTAAATGCAATGAGGAAGCATGGGAAAGCATTAAGTAGGGAGAGAGATTCGCTTCAGTCTGGGGCATTTGAGTTTGAAAGGATGTACGAGACATCCAGGATGTGGGAGGTTGTACAGCAGACAATAGATAAGAACCCCACAAAGTGATGAGGACTTAGGGTACATTTATGAGAATCATCATCATAGAGGTGGTAGTGGAAATCATGGGTGTGGACGGGTTTGACCAGGCATGTTGCAGAGTATGATGAGAAGAGGAGAAATTCCAGGACACCAGCAGTTAAGGGGTAGAGAAAAGAGGAGGAATTTATGAAGAAGCTTGAAAAGGAGGGGTGACAGAGAAAGAAGGAGAGCTAGGGACAATGTAGGCATCAAAGTAGAGGGGAGAGGTTTTGAAGGAGGTCAGTGGTTTCAGAGGCTGCAGAAAGGGTAAAATAAGGACTAAAAAAGTATGCGTGCTTGTCACAGTCTGTAAGGTAATGCAGAGGGACTGGATGTAGGAAGATTACAGTGGGCTAAGGAATAAATGACTAGTGGTGAATCAGGGTAGACGTCATCCCTAAATGATAAGCCTGGTCCAGACACGAATGTGTACACTTTCTGGGCCGACCCATTGGGCTGATGGCCAAGCTGCAGGCTCGGTTAGCTGGAGGACAGAACCAAAATATCTTATGCCAAGTGGTAAACTGGTGGGCAGATCAGGAGACTGTGATCATGGGGCCTGTGTAGACTAATGAGGAAGCAAAACTAGGAAGATTCTGATAAGGGGAGCAATGGAAGAGTAGAGGTCTGAAGTTCCTGATAAGCCTGAAGTATGGGCAAGGTGGTGAAAGAGGGTTGGGGGATGGCTGGGAGAAAAGGAGACTGAGGTCCAAGTGAAATATGGGAGTTATGAATTTGAAAGGTGAAGCAGAGAAAAGCCAAGGGTGTTGTTTTAGGAGAAGATGGGTAAAGTGGAGCAGAGGTGATGTTCACTGGCTTCAAGAAGAGAAGAAATAATTCTGTTAAGGAGGCTAGTGACGTGGCTGGGCGCGGTGGCTCACACTTGTAATCCCAGCACTTTGGGAGGCTGAGGTGGGTGAATTAGCTGAGGTCAGGAGTTCAAGACCAGCCTGACCAATATGATAAAACCCCGTTTCTACTAAAAACACAAAAATTAGTAGCGTGTTGTGGAATGCACCTGTAACCCCAGCTACTTGGGAGGCTGAGGCACGAGAATTGCTTGAACCCAGGAGGCAGAGGTTGCAGTGAGCTGAGATTGTGCCACTGCACTCCAGCCTGGGTAACAGAGTGAGACTCTGTCTCAAAAAGAAAAAAAAAAAAAAAGGTAGGCTAGTGATAGACCACAGTCATGGCAACCAACTGAAGGGGGTTTGCCCAAACAGTCAAACAATTTAGTGGGTCCCAAGCAGCATTTGTTTGTTTTTTAGTGGAAGGAAATAGAACAGGCTGGAGTGCAGTGGCATGATCTCAGCTCACTCAAACTCCGCCTCCTGGGTTCAAGCAATTCTTCTGCCTCAGCCTCCCAAGTAGCTGGGACTATAGGAGTGCACCACCACGCCCGGCTAATTGGCTAATTTTTGTATTTTTAGTAGAGATTGGGTGTCACCATTTTGGCCAGGCTGGTCTCGAACTCCTGACCTTGTGATCTGCCCACCTCAGCCTCCCAGAGTGCTTGGATTACAGGCATGAGCCACAGCGCCTGGCCCAATGAATCATTCTTAACAAAAAGAATGTTTGAGAAATCTTTGTTTTAATTGTGTGTGTGTGTGTGCATACTGGGTCAAAATGTAAAATGCATTTCTTACTGTGGGTTGTTATGAAAAAAATTGGAAGCTTAGATGACATAATCCTCAAAGCAGTTTTTGCGGGAAGGTAGAAGGATGTGGAAGGTGAGACAGGACACGGGGGCCTCAGCCTCTTTTGGACTGAGTCACATGGGGCCCAGTAGAAGCAGTGGCCCCATGACAGACCAATGAGAATAGTGCGTGCTTGGTTCAGAGATGCTGTTGAAGGAGGCCATACCTCTGAGGTCAATAAACTCTAAGAACTAAGATCTCCCAGAACAAGATAAGATCATTAAGAATGGTATTGTTTGGCAATGTAGGCTCGAGTCACAACATTCAGGAATCATAACACCAAAATAATCAACAAAACACTCCTGTTTTGCAAAAGAAGCAAGGTCTGGCTTACATTTAGCTCTGTCAAAACATGACAAAATCTGCCAATGCAGTGGCGTGAATGCCGACTCAATTTCTTCTACACGGCCTTCATCTTCAGGGTCTTATGTGAGCAGAAAAGGTGGATGTCTATTTTTCCCTCTTAGTGTAAATTTTATTTGATTTTTTTTCCCTTTTAGAGTCCTTGTTATCTTTTTCCCCCAATATTTTATTCTCCTCTATTTCATTACTGTGCTGTGTGAAATATGCCTGAGCACCATGAACCTGGGGGCTAGATACTTGAGATTAGTTTTAAGAATGAAGGCAAGGAAGAGCAGGTCTTAGGTTTCCCAAACACTGCGGGGAGTGCTCCTGGAGTTTGCAAGTGCCCTGCATGGCAGATCAACTGTTGTTCCAAACACCGATTTCCATTTCCTCCTAAGAATGCAAAGAGATTGTTTTCCCAGCCTCCTTTGCAGTTAGGTGTGATTCAATTTCAGCCAAGAAATGTAGAGGCAGAAGTAATATGTGTGCTCTCCAGGCCTGACCCATGAAAACTTACCACATTCAATTCTGTCTTGCTTCCCCAGCTGTAGGCTGGATGTGAATGCCAGGGCAGCATTGGAAGCCGCTTGTTGTAGATGGCAGAGACTTGCCCATTTTGGGGCCTGCGTGACTACATGGAGCAGAGAGGTCCTTCCCATCCCTCCCGTGCTCAGTTTGTTAGACTTTATGCAACAAGAAGGGAACATTTACTGTGTTAAGCCTTTTGGACTTTGGGGGTTATCTGTTACAGCAGCTTGCATTACGTTAACTACGCCTTGCTCTAGTGCATCCTTAGATGATCAACCCTTGGTGATGATTGGATACCTGTATTCATTTATAGTTGGCCTTTGGAGCCAAACCAAGTTGGTGATTTCATTTTCTTTTTCCATGGAGGCCTAGCTTAGTGTTTTGAAAATAATTTTTTTAGTTCTGTTTTCATTTTAATTTGCATTTTTATTTTCTCACCATTGTCGAAAAAAATACGCTGCATAGTACTTCCTGCTTTCCAACCATCTGCCCCGAGTCCACACCAGTGATATCTACCAAAAGATATTTCATAAATACTGCTGAGCTGATTGCTGATTTCACTTTAAGAAATTATGATTCCTCACTTTGGGAGGTCCTCTACTTAATTTACAACTGAGACATGCCAAGTGTTAGTGGAAATCCCCAGTGATTTTAAATAAAACTGACAATTACCACACATTGGCGTTGCAAGATGCCAGGCACTGTGCTAGACCTTTGATCTATTTTATCACAAATCAAATAATCCTGCAAGTGAGGCATTAGTATATCATTTTAGTGATCTGAAACGGAATCTGAAAATAACTACAGGATATACCAAGGTCACATAGCCAGGGATTGGTGGAGCCAAGATTCTGACTCAGACCTGACTGGCTCCAAAGCCTGTTCTTGGTCCATTTGTTTCCCAAATGTGTGTTTCTCAGTTACCTTATGTCTGCTTGTTCCTTTCTCTTTCTTTCCTTTGATGCCAATTTTACTGGCTCTGCACATTGACTGGTTAAGACAGTGTACCTTGAATTCAGCCAGGACCACTTAATTTTAACAGAGGAAACAGAACTCAGCCTTTTCAGTGCAAGGAGTTCAGGCCGGCCTTGATGGGTATTAGAATATACAAATATTTACATAATTCCTCTGGCAAACATATGAGCATGCAATGCTTACTATTAATGAACAACAGCAAAGGCATCACCTATTGGCCTCCTTTGAATCCACCTGGCTCACAGTGAAAGCTGGTGAATTTAAAAATTCTTGAGGTCAGCCAGGCGTGGTGGCTCACGCCTATAATCTCAGCACTTTGGGAGGCCGAGGCGGGTGGATCACCTGAGGTCAGGAGTTCGAGACCAGCCTGACCAACATGTGAAATGCCGTCTCTACTAAAAATATAAAAATTAGCCAGGTGTGGCCTGTAATCCCAGCTACTTGGGAGGCTGAGGAAGGAGAATCGCTTGAACTTGGGAGGTGGAGTTTGCAGTAGGCTGAGATTGCACCACTGCATTCCAGCCTAGACAACAGAGTGAGACTCCGTTTCAAAAAAAAAACTTGAGGTCAGACACTATATTAAAAAAGAACTTTGCAATCACATCCTTACCTCATGCCTCGCACTGGCCTGAAACTTGAGATATGTACGTTGAATGAATGCTGAGTTAGCATGTTTACATTTGAAACACAATTTCTATTAAAAATGAGTGCGCACCCTAAGTAACTAAGAGCAAGTAGACCACAGGCTGATACAACTTATTTTACTTGGAGGCAAGCTTGAGTATGGAGAAGAGTGGAAAGAGGCACGGATTGGTTGCTTTTATGAGGTGGTCATTTTAAGGTTTACTGAATTGCAACAGACATGTTGGTCATGTTTCAGGCCTACAGACATTTGGCACTCAGTCTAGTTCCCCTTCTTCCTTCGGGCAAGTTTCTGAACTCTTTGGGAATGAAAACCTGCCTAAGGGCTTGAGTTGGTGCTGTGAGTCCCAGTCGGGCTAAAAGTACTGGCTCTGAAGTTTAGGTTAAAATCTTGGCCCCATCACCAGTTAGCTCTATGGCTTTGGGCAAGGGGCTCAGGTCTGCACATTTTTCTCAGCACAGAAATAATATTACCACTACCACAGGATTATTTAGTGAACAGCCCCTGTAAGTGAATCCTGTAAGGTATTCAGCATAGTCCTTGGCACTTAGGAAGTGCTTAGTGACTGTGAGCCACTTCTTCCATCGCCTCTGTGTATTGAACTGGACTTTCCATCCTGGCCCCTCACTAAGGTTTTAACTCATCTAGTAAAGGAAGTATTCTGCCCTGGGTGCTGCGATTGGCACCATAAAGAAAGGGTCTTGCCCTTGAGGAGCTGAGAGTTTATTTTCAGCGTTTAAATATTTAGACTCACAAGACGTTGAGCAAGTGACTTCACCTCTCTGTGCCTGAGTGTGTGGAAGGTGAACAGTAAGCAACCTTCCAACCCAGTGTGTCCATGAGTCTCAATGTTGGCTGGAACTCAGCTACAGGCAGAAGGAAAGAATGATTAGTCACTATGCTGGTAAACATAGCAAGGTTATCTCCTTTTATTAATAGACAGGCTACGCAAGCCACAAAAATAGGGTAGCTTCAAAACTTAAATTCTTGGAATTTTAGTTTCTGTTGCATCTGATGAAACGTGAAAAGGGACTTGTGTTATGTATGGACTTTGCAAAATGATCTTCTATCTCTTGCTGCAAATCAATTACTTATTAGTTTTTGTTGCCAAGGAAAGGAAAATATATTACCATTCATTTTAGTCTTTTTCTTATCGATTCTGTGAGCACAGTGATACTTTTTTAAAGAAAAATGATTACATTTATTTGTTCATTACAAAAGACCTATACCACATTATAGAAAATTCAAAAAGGGAAAAAGCAGAAGAAAAAAAAGCTTTCCACACTACTCAGCAACTGTTAGTGTTTAAGTGTTCTCCTTTCATTTTTCTGAATATTTTTGCATCGAGTATTGCATTTTCACTAAACACTAAGTAATAAACATTTACCATATTCCTACATGGATTTTATAATGATTTTTAATTGTAGAATAATATTCCCATGAGGGACATATGGTTCCTTTGACCATTTTCCTACTCTCGTCTTGTTAGAAGGCAGTAGAGCAGGGTTTCCATGGGATGTTGTACCAGGGCTGGGTTGAGACGTGGCTCTCTCATTTCCTGGCAGTGTGACCTCGGTGAGGCCACTGAATCTCTCCAGGCCTAGATGTCCTTATCTAGGAAAATACAGGCTATATTAGTTCCAGTCTCATCAGGTCATTGTGAAGACTACATGAGATCACGTACGTAGAAAGCTCACGAGTATCTGGAACGTTGTCGAGTTTGCTGATGTTAGCGGCTGCTGCTACGTAGCCTACATTCCAATCTGATGACTGGTTTCATTTTTATAAACATCCTCCAAGAAAATGCACGTGGAATACCAGGCCATGTCATTTCATCTCTCATGTCACTTTATCTCTTGAGATCCTCATTTGCAAAGTGATGTGGTCAGACTATGCAGTGTGACCCCAAAGGCCCCTTCCACCTCCAACATGCGGTGATTCTTGGCTTATGCTAAAAGCAGCTATAACCACTGCAGGGAAATGACCTACGGAAACTACAGCCCTGCCCATGAAGAAGGAAACCTGCAGGGGCTTGAGGGCTTGTGCACATCAGTTTATCTTTTAGTCCAGATAAACATTTGACATCTGTTCCGACACCTTCCTTCCAAAGGCCTCTCGCAGTTCAGTCTGTGTGCTTCTCAGATCTCCATTTTTCAAATGGGTTCAGCAGCCGGTGCGCTCATCCAAAGTTTTATTTATCCATTTCACATTTCTAATGTCGCTTCGCTGCTGTGATCATTTTCCTATGCGGTCATTTAAGGAAGATAAATTGAACTGAAAATCTCAGTAAAATAGGCATTGCTCTTAGTCATTCCCCAAGGGACAGAGAAGATTTTTCTCACTCTTAGCACCACCTGCTTGTGCTCTCCCTATAACCTCCCAAGAGGAGTTTTTAATTAAAAAAAAAAAAAATTATTTGGACAGCAGAGTAGCTGGATGAGTCGCCTCCCTGGTCCATGCACTGTTACCCCTAACATTCAGACTTCTCAGATCCCAAAACCAGGTGCTGAAAGGGACTGAACTAATCTCACCTTAGGATCAGAGGTGCCCCTGCCAAGAAGCAGATGTCATGAGCATAGAACTGACAGCCACAAAAGCTTCCCGCCCACCACCTCTGGCCTTCTGTTCCCAGGTAATTTCAGTGGAGTCAGCTTTCCCACCCAGAGAGTCTCTCCAGTGGGCACATTAGACAGGAAACATTAGAATGGAGAAGAAGCTTGGCACACAGGGACATCCACTGGGGTGCAGAATACAGCCTGAGTTTTTGTTTTTTTGGTGTTTTTTTTTTTTCAGATGGTGTCTCATTCTGTTGTCCAGGCTGGAGTATACTGGTGTGATCTCAGCTCACTGCAGCTGCAGCCTCTGCCTCCAGGGCTCAAGCAATTCTTTTGCCTCAATCTCCCGAGTAGCTGGGATTACAGGTGCCCACCACCACACTTGGCTAATTTTTTAACTTTTAGTAGAGACAGGGTTTCTCCATGTTGGCCAGGCTGGTTTCAAACCTCTGGCCTCAAGTGATCTGCCTGCCTCAGCCTCCCAAAGTGATGGGATTACAGGCATGAGCCACTGCGCCCAGCCCAGCATGAGTATTAAGGTTAAGTATGTGGGCTTTGGATCCAGGCTGCCTGGATTTGAATCCTTGCACAGTTTATTCTGTGTGACCTTAGGTAGGTTATTTAACCTCTCTGTGCCTCCATTTCCAAAATGAGAATAATATTAATAGAAGAGCTTTTCATAAGGCATGTGAGGATTACATGAGTTAGCACATGTAAAAAAACATAAAACATGCCTGGCATATCCAAAAGGGATGGTAAACAGGAGCTCACGCCATGAGTGATTGAGGACTTTGTGCTAAATGAGTGAATCCCATCCTCTCTGTAAGGGGCAGTCAGTAGTAGTAGGAAGAGTGTGGGTTTTAGGGAAAGACCTGAGTTTGAATCTCACCTCCAGTTTGTGTTTAAATTGCTAGACTTCCCATACCCTCGGTGTCCTCATCTGTTAAATGGGAACACTTTCTCTACCTTCAAGGCTGACAGTGAAGACTAAATGGGAGAATGGATTTTAAATGCTCAACACAGTGCCTAGCACATAATCGGCTTTTGAACATGTGAGCTCCTGACACAGCCCAGCTCAAAACAGGAGCCAGGGTCCCCCCAGGGTTTTTAAAGGCAAGCACTGTTTCATTTATTCCTAGTGTTTGCTTTGTTGCTGCCAACCTAGTCTTCACAGTTCCTGGGGTTTGGGTCATCAAAGCCATTTTAAAAGTCTCTCTTTTCCTCCAGCGTCTCCCTCCTGGTGGAGGGATGCCTGCCACCCGCTCGGGTAGCCTGTGTGTTTTTGGGTCACACTGCAGGTTTCCAGTGCCTTGGCTGCTTTGCTCTTTTACAAACCAACCACCAAGAGCCCTTTCACTTCCCCATCGCCCCCACCCACCAGCTGCAGTCCATCTTACCTTTACTACTGAGACAAAATTGGCCCTCTTAAAATCAAGAGGGGCCTGTTCTCTGTCTTCCTCTGTTTGCCTCTGTGGAGGGCTGGGCACTGCAGAGCAATCCTTCTTTCCTTTCCTAGGACTGTTTTCTGCAGTAGCTTCTCCTTTTACTGCTACTTTTTTGCCTCCTCTTTTTCCAGGATCTGGCCGTCTCCCCCACCCTAAAATCCCCTTCCCGCATGCCCTATCCCACTTCTACCTCCCCAGGCCAGAATTCAGGGCAAGCTAAAGTCCCATCATCCTCACAAAGACTTCCAGAACTCTTGAGGTTCCAGAGAGCACTCTCTTCTGAATTTCAAAAGGCTGGCCTGGCATATTGCTCATTAGGCCCTTGGAAAGACGGAGGCTATCTGTGTTTTCTGTGCATGATGCTTCTCTATTCCTCTGGTTTGCAAGCTCCTCGAGGGCAGACACAGACCTTTCTGTATGAGAAGGGCTCTGTCAACATTATTGATATACTATGAGTCGCTCCCATTTGCTGAGTGAGGCCGGGATGTGTATGTATCTATGTGTCTATATCTATGTATCTATGTGTATATCTATGTCAGCTATTTATCTAGTTACAATTATCTATCAATCATCCATCTACCTTATCTGGTCATCACAACATTCCATGAAGTAGCTATTACTATGTTAATTGTATACTTGAAGGAACTGAAGGTCAGAGAGAAAAAAAAGAACCTCACCAAGACCAAACAGCTAGAAAGAAAGAGGGCCCAGGATCATAATTCTAGCATGCCTCCGAGCCCTATGCACTAAATAAGTAGCCTCTAAACTTTCTGTATTGTGAATCCCTTTCAGAAAATATATGTCTTTGTTTGTCATTTCTAACTTACATGTATTTACCATATTATTAATATATTATGTGCATTATAAATCATAAACTACAAAAAATAGAAATTAAAGGATAATACGCTAAGTATAGATTGTGGTCTCTCACTAAAAGAAACTAGGTCTTGGGAGAAGTGTCTAATTTTTAGTCTGGGAAGTGCGCCTGGAACATTTTGTCATACAGAAAGCTAGGAAGCTATCAATTATTATTGGGTCCTGTCAAAAGGATGTGGGAACCAACCTGAAAAGGTTTCCATTGGCCAAACATGGGACATTTTGAGCAAACTGCAATAGATTAAACCACATTTTAGGGGGGGGTGTGTGTGTGTTTTTTTCCAAACTTATATGCTTATTATGATACTAAAAAGATACCTTGGTGATCACTTTTAGAGAATACTAGATGACCAACTAATTATTTTGAAAACTGGTAAAGAAAAAGAAGCATTTGTTCTGCCTTTCCTGTAAGAATTGTGTCCCTGGATTAGCAAATAGATGATGAGAAGATTCTCTTAAAGAAGTATTCCAACTAATAAGTGAAGACACATAGATAGAATGAGGATACCATAGGACACCACACTGTGTAAGTGCTAGTGAACAAGGTATTTGATAATGATTGCCATCAAAAAAAAAGAGACAAGCAGACATTACGTTCCCCCAACAGATGTCCATAACACCAATTGCAAAATGTTCTTGTCAGAGAGATTTAATATGAACCTGATGGAGCCTCTTGACTTCCCATTTACAGAAAGTACAGGGGATGGAGGCACATGATAAATGATACTGTGGGAACATAATCGGCAGAATCTAGCCTGTAGATTAACCAAGAAAAGCAACCCAAGTTTTTCAACCAAAAAAAAAATTTTTTCAAAAATAGAGAATGAGAGATTGAGAGAGGGAGCAATAGATTAAAAGAGACCTGAGAGACATATTTATGTATCACAATGTGTGGTCTTTGTTTGGATCTCAACTCAAACTGTAAAAAAAAATTTTAGGAAAATCAAGAAAATATGAGCACTGATTGGATATTCAGTTATATTGTGGGCTAATTATTGATGTTTTTGGAGTATAATGATGTTGTGGTTCAAGTTTTAAAAACAGAGGGCATGTTTTTTAGGCCCATATGTTGAAATATTTACAGATGTAATGAGATAGTGTTTGCTGTCTTAGATAACAAAATAAAGGAGCAGGGGGGACAAGTAGGTGGGTAAATAGGGGAAATAAGACTGGCCATGGAGTTGGTAATTTTTGAAGTTGAATGGTGGGAACATGGGTACATGGGAAGTTCATTATGTGATTCTACTTTTATATATATTTAAACTTTTAACAAAAAAGTGGTTTGTAATGGTGATATTATAATAAATATAAAGAGTTTTAATATTTCCTTCCTTCCTCCTTCCCTTCCTCCTTCTTCCTTTCCTTCCTTCCTTTCTTCCTCACTCTTTCCTTCCCCTCCCCTCCCCTTCTAATTCCTTCTTTCCTCTTTTTGCTTCCAGTGGGTTGTTTGGAGGTGGTGCCCTCGAGGTGTGATACCCCACTTTGGGGACCTTTGCTCTCGTCCCCTATACAGCATCACCTCTCAACCTGGGGCCCAGGGAGGCTTGACCATGAGAGGTGTCTCTTCCATCCAGGAACCAAGGTCTGTGCTGCATCTCCAAGCCTGCAGAGAAATGATGTGTGACAGCCCACCTTGACAAATCAGCACTGCTTACAGCCCCGCCACCAGAATGCCTTCACTCCATCCAACTTGAATTCCCTTTAGAACAATGGAAGGAATCTGCTTTCCAAGATCCGTTCAGAAGGAAAGATTTGCATTGTTTAAAGGAGAAGAAAAATCAGATGTTTAAGAAAAAGGAAAAAGACAAAGTCTCCTTTCAAGAAGTAACAACCCTGCCAGCTTACTGAGGTCATGAAATAATGCTGTTGGCAACAACTTTGGGGTGTTCTATCACAGTCTCACACTTTCTCCCCCCTGAGCAGTATTTTATAGTTACTGCTTCTACGCCCCATTGGCTCAGACATAATTTATTATTTGTTTACATGTTTCACTTACTCTGCTAAGGTGGAAGTCCAGTGATGCATTATTACTGAGAGTATCAGAGAGTGTGTGTGTGTGTGTGTGTGTGTGTGTGTGTGTGTTTATGTGTGTGTGTTTATGTGTGTGTCATTGAAAGTCTCAAGGAGATCTGACAGGTTCTGAACCTGCAACTTTTCAGAGCACAAGTGGCCTCCCCAGGTCTACAAGAGCCTCCCTGGGTGCTTGGCTCAGATCAAATGTGTCCTATGTCACTGTAGTTAGTTCCTTCTACTTCTCTGAGGACCAAGACAATTCCAGGAAGACACAGGCTCCCCGGGACTGTGACTTTCTGTTCTCTCCTTCGACTTGCCTTCCTGCGTAGTGATCAAAGTCCTCCCATTTCTGGGGGGAACATCACAGTTTACACAGGACTTTCTTCACGACAATAGCATAAAGAAAATAATACCTGCCTTTTATCTCCACATGAGACACAGAGAGGTCAAGGACGTGTGCAAGTTCAAAGAGCAAGAGTGGAATCCGGCCAGGACCAGCACCCCATGATGGAAGGGGAATGACCGTGGCTGGCCCAGTCACTTACAGCTCTTTGACCTGGGGCAGGTCACGAAAAGCTCAGGTTCTTCACCTGCTAAAAGACGGAAGTGATAGTGCTTACTGCACAGGGCTGTTTTAGAAATAAAATAGATTTCTAAAAATGCTCAGCAAAATGACTAGCATGTAATAAACGTGCAATAAATGCTACCAACATTAACGGTCTTTTCAAGGCATTGTGTTTACAAAAGCTTTGGGGCTTATAATAAGAATGGTAGTAGGTGACTCTTTTGTAATATAATGATAATAATAAAATAATAGGTTGCTTACAGGCACCATTTGAAGTCCCCTATGTGCATTAACCCTTTCATGTGTCATTAAGTCCTTTATGCATTTTTGTCACAACAAACCTATGTGGTAGGTAGCATTAGTACTCCTATATTAGGGATGAAGGACACAGAGGGTAGTTAGGTTTAAGTAACCTGGCCTTTTACAAAGAATTAGCCCGCATCTGAAGTGTTTCTCTGCTCTTTACTGTCACATGGGACTGTGACCCCCCTCCCCATTCATCAGCACCTGCTGAGAACTCAACAACCTCCGTAGCTTCCGCTCCCTGGCTTCCCCCTCTAGCAGTAAAGTTCATGATTTTATGTATCAGGTGCTCTTAGGGAGAGGAAACCACGGCCCAGAGGGATTAGCGACTTGCCCAAATCCACGTGGGGAGCTGGATTTAGAGCCGGCCTGAGGATCAAGTCTGTGTTCTCACTCTCCCTTCTGTGTCCCCGGGATGCTGTAAGAACGCACAGGGCCTTGGGACCTCGGTCCTCCTTGCTGCCTGCAGCTCCGGGGCTTTAGCAGACTTGGACTCCCGCGCGGAGCCGCTGCAGCCCTCGGGGCCAGAGGGACAGGAACGTTCAATAGGGGGCGCCTGAGAGCCCAGGTGGGCGCTGAGCTCCTGGCTTCCCTCCCTCCGGGCCCAGCCGACAGGGAGGGGTTAGGAATTTAATCCTCGGCATTCCAGCCAGGGTTCCTGTGACATAATGAGGCCCAAGGAGGGATCTCGAGTGACTTGTCAGCAGAACCCCCAAAGGGATTTTCTATAGATAGCCAGGGCGTGTCTCGGGCTCGGTCCTCTGCGGCAGGAAAGTTCTTTAATGCCTGGGCTGGGCAACGCCGTGTGCAGCAGGTGGGTCGGGTGAGGCCCGCCAGGCGCTGGGCCCAGAGGACTCCGCGCCGCTAGGAAATGTGTGGCAGCCCGGGAGGGGACGCAAGGAGCCCGGGCCAGGAGAGGGAATTCCAACTATGGCGTTTTGGAGAAAACTATTTAGTTATTTGCCCTCGCTGACCCCACCCCACGTTGGGACTGCGGCTGCAAGGAGAGGTCCCAAATACTGAGCCTCACACAGCCTTTGATGCTGGCTCTGGAAAGATTCTGTGGCATGAACCCGGCTCTCTTTGGGGAGAGAGACGTGTTTGGAATGTTGGTGTCTGGAGTGCTGTGATTGGAGGCTTGAGGTTTCAGAGTTCCTTAATTTGCATGGCCGCGCACCAAGGTTATTATTTTCCACAATAGAGGATTGAAATTTGAAACTCTGTTTATCTTCCAGATTCCAAACAAGCAACGTTCCTATCAATAATGTCACGTAAATAACGGCACGATAGCCGAGAATCCTGTCATTAGTAACATATATATATATATTCATTCTGTTTGCTGGTGGAAAGGGATTCTCAGAAGCTATGCATATATTTTACATAAAATAATAGGTAAGCTGCCAAGGGCTTTAACGATATAATTTCATCATGGGATTCTGGGCTCTTTGGTTTATGCCGCCATCAGAACCCCAAGACAGAATTAATTCATGTAACTGGGACAAGCCCAAATGCTGTTTTCCCATTCCCCTTATAAGTGAACTCAACTATTTTAATTGGCCAAACATTTGGTGGGTAGGGTACAAGGTGGAGAAAAGCCTGTCTACTATATTCATTAGCGTCTGAATAAATTCATTAGAGGCAGCATATTGTTGTTGTTAAAAACACGAAGTTTGCTTCAAATAGCCTGGGTCTGAATCCTCACTTGGCCTTAAAGCTATGAAAACTTGGGCAAGTTATTATCCTGGAGCCTCCATTTCCTCATCTGTAAAATGTGGCTGCTGATCCCTAGCTCTCAGCATGGTTGAGCCATGATTAAATGGCTCATGATTAAATGCCACTGGAACTGATGGAATGTATGAGTTTAATACCCGTCAAAGGTCCTTCGCACAGTACCTGGAGCTTACAATAACTGTCAATAGATGGCTGCTTTATTATTAGCTAAATGGCAAAAGCAAAACATCCTTGAAACTGTTCCCTGACACCATGAAGGCCCAAGAATCTTAGTCACTTCCCTCCAGAAGCTCTTCTTTTTAGCTCCTAAATTCCCCAGATGCTCCACATTTGTAAACTGTATTATTCCCAGGCAGAGAGCAGGGTGGCAGCCCCCACCCTGTCTGGAATCTCAGAAACACCTCTGAGATTCTGACCTACTGCAGCTGCCTGTTACAAATAATTCGGGAAACATGCAACAGAACATATTGCAGCTCCACAGAAAGGTCTGAAGAGTGGACCTTGTGTGTCTGTCACGGATCTGCTTTCTCCTGCAGAAGAACCAAGGCAGGGCTCTGCCTGGAAGAGCACCCCCAGGGCTCCTCAGTGAGAAGCTCATGTGCCCCCCAACATCTGTTACAGTGCTACCTTGTCATGGTGGATAGAAGGGCTTCTCTCTAGATGTACACACGATTCTTGCCTGTGAGTAGATCTTAGCTTTGTAATACTGGATAAGATTATGGCTTCAAGTCTTGCCTCCACTCTGTACTAGCTGTGTGACCTTGGGTGAGGAACTTTAGCATTTTTGAACCTATTTATTCTTAAATCTGCAAGACGAAAAGAATGGTAAGCCTCTCACTGGATGGCTGGGTAGAATAAATGAGTTGTCACAGGTAAAATAACCAGTACAGCTTCTGGCACAGAGCAGAGGGAGACGAGGCTGAATGCCCTTTCAGAAAGACGAATTATCGCAGCCCATAGCCAGGTAAGCAAGACCTTCACCCTCACAAGCAGCCCAATTACTGACACCACTCCCTTTCCCGAGGCTTTCTCCAAGTACGCTAGACTAAGTCACCTGAGAAAAGCCCTTGTAGGGATCCTGTTGCAGTTAACAATCAAAGGGAGAGGAAATTTTATTTAAAACATGTTTTTTTCTGGTTGAAATATGGTCACCCTATTTTCCAGCTGAGACCTCCAGCACCGAAAGCCAGTTGATTGGGAGTAGCATTAGAGTTTTTAAATATTCCTTGTCAAGCAATGGCAATGGAAAATCACTGGAGAAGGGCAGGGCCGTGCCCCACAGGCTGCGGGCAGGGTCCCATGGAGGCTGCGTGTTGGGATTTTCCTTCCTAACCCAGTGACTGTAGCTTTGTAATAGTCAAGAATTGGGGTTGGATTTATATAATCTCAAGACTTTTCTCCTTATTTTAGGCAGCTTTTTGCTATGTACCTTTGCTCTCTCTGAAAATATTTTCTTCTCACCTATATGAGTAAACTGGTCACAGTCATTTTTAGGAACTGTGAATGTAGTTGAATTTATTTGCAGGTCAACTCTGCAGCTGCCAAATGCCCAAAACAGATCATTGGAGAGAAAGAATTCTAGCTACAGAGGAAAATAAATGTAGACTTTCTTGGTTTTGCCTCTAAAGTGGATACTGTGCCTGTTAAGTCCTGTGTATTTCCCCCACAGCACCTAGAACTATTCTCCCCAGTGATTGGCATTTCATACATAGCACTGTCTAACTTAAGGTTCAGGAAGGGACTAGAGGCATATGGAGTAGGGAGAGGGCTGCAGAAAATAGATTTTCCTCTTTTTAGTAACCTGTTGTTTGCAATTGACACCATTATACACCCCAGGGAGCTAAGTATATAGTTTATAGTAAATCATTCAAAGAAAGTGTCAATCAGTATACAAGATGCTGCATAATATAGCCACCAGACACTCACTTTTTTTTTTTTTTTTTTTTTGAGATAGAGTCTCGCTCTGTCACCCAGGATGGAGTAGAGTGGTGCGATCTTGGCTCACTGCAACCTCCACCTCCCAGCTTCAAGTGATTCTCCTGCCTCAGCCTCCAGAGTAGCTGGGACTACAGGCGCGCACCACCACGCCCGGCTAATTTTTTCGTATTTTTAGTAGAGACAGGGTTTCACCATGTTAGCCACGCTGGTCTCGATCTCCTGACCTCATGACCTACCCATGTCAGCCTCCCAAAGTGCTGGGATTACAGGCGTGAGCCACCGCACCCAGCCACTCTTTTAGATTGTAATCATCAAAGAGGCTGAGCCTCTACTTGGTCTGCTTTCTATCATCCCTAGCACCACGTTACATATGTATAGGCTCAAAAAAAAAATGCTATTAGACATTGACAATATTGTTGGAAAGAACACTGAGCTGGGATTGCTCCCATATTTGTAATGAACCAACATGTCTCTTTGGTTAGTCTCTTGGGTCTTCTGGATCAATAACCAGATTATTGCCTCAAACTTTTTAACTATCAAAAAACTTCTTGGACACCCTCCCTTAATCTCACCACCTCATTCATTTGCTTAACAAATATTTACTGAGCACTTACTATGTATCAGTCATGTGTCTAAAGGTTGGGTATATAATTTATGAGAAAAACAGAAGCAGTTCTTGCCCTCATGAAGCTTATAGTCTAGTGGGAGAGACAAACATGAAACAGTCATGCACATAGAAATACAATCATAAACTGTGTTAAGTACTCTGAAGGGAAACAGGGATCTATGGAAGCCTGATTAGGAGCTGAGGGAGCAGAGAAAAGACTTAGGGCTCTTTTATGTTTGTTTGTTTGTTTTATTTTCTTTCTTTCTTTTTCTTTTTTAAATGATAGGGTCTCACTCTGTCACCCAGGCTGGAGTGCAGTGGCATGAATGTAACTCATTGCAGCCTTGAAATCCTGGGCTGAAGTGATTCTCCTGCCTCAGCATCCCAAGTAGGTGGGACTGCAGGCATACATATGGCTGTATTTTTAATGTTCTTTTAGAAACCACATAAAGTGTTACTGTCAATTGAGTAATGCTTCAACATTATTTGTATTTTAGTAATCATAATAGCATCTGTATATACATGTGGAAAATGATAGTTTGTATATGCATGACTTCATTATTCAGTCTAGAATTGTAGATGCTTTGCACACATGGGCACCCAGTATCCTGCAAACTCTATAGCCTCCTAGAGGACTGGGGACCCTTAACCAGAATATTCCTCATTTTCCACTGGCTCTCGTGGCAACTTGCAGGGCTTCTCAAGGGAGATCTTAAAGAAAATTGATTCCCTGCTCAGGACTCACATCAACACCGAGTGAAGGCTGGGACAGCCTTTTCCACCACAATCGCCAACATACCCAACCACTTACGACCGCAGATAAGTGGTCTGACCAGTTCAGTCTATCTCCCCACCAGTGGGCAAAGTTTGCTTACCTCCAGGCTGATTTGCTCTACGTCAAGCCCAACATTCAAAACTACATCAAGCTCTGTCAATAGTTGGGAAGAGGAGGCAGCAAGGGCCTCTTTGCCTCTGTACCCTGTACCCCTGAACTTAGACGTTGTCAGTCTGTATTTTATCTCTCAGTGCTCACCTAGGTGATTGCATGTTACATCCCAGAGGAAAATATGTGTTTCTTCCCTAATGGCCTCCTAGCTACATAAATGGCTGTACATATTTGATTTATTCTTCCAGATTATAGTATTTGAGGCTTTCTGTCAAGCCCCTCCTTGGAAGTAGAAGTTTGCAATATTTTAATCCTTCTTGCATAACCAGGGATCCCTGAATTCCGATAAGAAGCTGGGTCCACGATGAGAACCATCACCTTTAATAGGCAAAACCACCTAAGGGCAGATGAGAAACTCAAGGTCGGCTTGCCTCTGCCAGTTCCTTCCAGGAGGAGGAGGGAAAAAGGAGGTTCAGTCTGTGTGAGGCCCAGGACTGAAGTTGGGGCAGTTCAGTCCCCTACCTGGAGCAGATGTGTAGAAAAGGAAGGTCCTTGCACTGCTGACAATACCTCCTTTCCACCCTAAATCCCTGGAGGCCAGAGAGATGGTGTCTTTGTCATAGATCTGCAGTGGTTAGCTCAGTGGGCACACAATCACTGTTGAGGAGTGAATAGTTCTGGAAAGGTACTGGGACTAGATCACGAACCTAGGTAAGTGGACAGAAATCAGCCCCCAAAATACCAGCAGCTGAAGTCTTAAGGTAGCGAAGCAAAGGAGGGTAAGCCAGACAAGTCAAGGGGAAGGCAGGAGGGAGGCCTTGAGACAGCACTGCTCCATTTCACTAGCCCATGGTAGGGTGAACGAGATGCTTCAGAAAACACGGTGCAAGCACGTGTGCACCTGGATACACTGGAGCTGAGTGCTCCTATTGCAAAAAGACTGTTCACTTTGCAGAAGGTTTGACTTCTTTCCTTTTCATAGGAGATGCTTCATACTAATTTTAAATGCTGTTGCATTTACAATGAATTTTTTTTCTTTCTTTCTTTTTTTTTTTTTTTTTTTGAGACAGAGTCTTGCTTTGTCACCCAGGCTGGAGTGTAGTGGTGTGATCTCGGCTCACTGCAAGCTCCAACTCCTGGGTTCATGCTATTGTCCTGCCTCAGCCTCCCGAGTAGCTGGGACTACAGGCGCCTGCCACCACGCCCGGCTAATTTTTTGCATTTTTAGTAGAGATGGGGTTTCACCATGTTAGCCAGGATGGTCTCGATCTCCTGACCTTGTGATCTGCCTGCCTCGGCCTCCCAGAGTGCTGGGATTACAGGCATGAGCCACTGCACCTGGCTACAGTGCATTTTTTACAGACTACCCCCTAGGACATTTCAAACATGTAAAGGGCACATTTGCCAGTCACATGGGCTATTTATGTTTGCTCAGAAAGATGCCACATTTTAGTTTAGTTTCTATTTAGAGTATGACTTATTTGTATACTTTTTTTGTTTTTCCTGGAGTTTCTGATTGCTTTGTTGTTGTTTTTGTTGATGGAAGAGACATATACCTTCATTATTACATTCAGCTTTTACTCATTTTTCATACTCCTGGGCATTCATTCCATTCTTCTTGGATTCCATTGATATTCTGTTTTAATTCAGACTAACTGCTTGCTAGGTCAACTGACAACAGTTGGATCCCATCAAAATCTCAAACAGCAGTGAAGTGACTAAGTACTTGTAGGTAACTGGTGAGTACAGGCAGATGGAATAGTTGAAATAGTGCTCAACCTTTGCACTGTGCTCCACAGCTCACAACACGCTTTCTCACTTGGATCTCCTTGACCCTCTCCAAGGCTCTGTGAATCAGGCACTGCACTCAGTCTTGGAAGAACTGGGTTCAAATCCCAACTCTGCCCCTTATCAGCCTCAGGCCAGTGTGAGCTGGGATCATTCACCTCACCTATCTGAGCCCCTACTTTCTCTCACTTTATTATGAATATGTCATTTATTTTGTGACCAACTTTTCTATTTACATGGCTGTGAAATGGGTTTCCAAGACTTAAATTTAAGTTTTACCAGAATGCTTCATGCACCTGATTAAAATGTCAAATCATCCAGAGGTTTCGTAATGTAAAGAAACAGTCTCCTTGCTCCTCGTCTCCCCATCCTTATTTTGCTTCCCATGGAAGACAGCCTTTAAACAGTTTCTGTTTTTAGCACTTGTGGTTTCTTACTCCATCTCCAAGTGGTATGTTTATATTGGCTATGTCTTGATCAACAACCTCGGTAGACATTATCTACCCACTTCCTTCTAGGGTAGATAAAGTTTTAATTCATGTCCCCCACTCCCTTGCAAGTTTTGAAAATTCTAGCTATTTTAGTTTCTGAGTTACAGATGTAACTGTAGACAAACCTCTAATTGTTGTTTCATCAACAGTCAATGATACCTTTGGTTCCTCATTTTGTAAGATGAAGATAGAAGCATAATGTCTCTTTCCTCTACCTCTCTACTCTCCTACCTCCCAAATTCTAGATACTCTGTAACCACAATTAAGTTTCCCCTGCTTTGTTTACAGGTTGATTCTAAAAATTGAAAACCAGAAAACAGTGGTTATGTTATGACTTTGTAAATATTGTTAATTACAGAGCTAAGCAATGTGCCGTGATTACATTTCTTCTCTATAGTTCCCATGTTATGACCCCAGTGCAACAAATAGTCTTCTTTCTCCTACTCATCCATTGCTCAGAAAAATGCCACATTTTAATTTAGTTTCTATTTGGACTGACTTATTTGTACACTTTTTTGTTTTTCCTGAAATTTCTGATGGTTTCGTTTTTGTTTTTACTGATAGAAGAGACATATATTTCATTATCACATTCAGCTTTGACTCATTCTTTGTAGCCCTGGGAATTCATTTCATTCTTCTTGGATTCCATTGACATTCTCTTTTAATTCAGACTAATTGCTTGCTAGGTCAACTGACAACAGGCAACCAGAAATTTCCTGGATGAATTATATTATTTCTTTTATTTTTATTTTTAAACCTTCCATTGTCTGGGATTTTGCCTTAGTTTTTCTGGGGTTGATCCACTCAAGTAACTTCCTTAGAAAGGGTATATAGGAGTAAACTTCATTCTTGACTATCTGAAACTGTCTTTATTGTGCACTCACACTTAAATGCTTGTTTAGTTTGATATAGAATTCTAGTTTTAAATAATTTGCTTTCAAAACTTTTAAAGACTTTATTGCACTGCATTTTGGCATCTGTGCACGTGAATTAGAAATCTGATATCACTCTGATTCTCTTTCCTTTGCAAGGGACTTACTTTTTTCTCTTTAGAACCTCTTAGAATCTTCTGATTCCTGGCGTTCTGAAATTCCACAGTGAGGGTGTCTTAGCAGAGCTGTTTCTTTTTTTTTTCTTGCTGGGAATTTGGCAGCCCTTGTATTTTGAAAGTTCTGAGACTTTTCTTCTATTATTTCCTTGATTACATTCCCTTTGGTTTTCATTGTTCTCTGTTTTGTACTCCCAGAAGTCAGACGTCAGTTCCTCAAAGTCAATGCCAAGATTGGTATTTTGTGCCTGTTTTCTTCATAATTTTGACTTTTTTTTTCTGTTTTTCCTCTATGTTCTGGAAGATTTTCCTCAACTTTTTATTCCATTGTTTATAAAAACTTTGCAATCATATTTTTTTAATTCCTGAGAATCCTGGTTTCTGATTATTTTATTTTATTTTTTCTGTCCCTCTCTGAGCCAATGTGCATGCCACTGGCTTGATTATGTCTCACTTCCATGGAAATGTGGCAGGGAACCAAATAATACCAGAAGGTAGAATATCTGAAAATTTAGAAATGGCAATCACTACTTCATTATTAATGATTTCCAATTCCTATGACTATTTTGGAAGAAATAATTGACAACGGAATTATTCTGGGGTAGGAGAAAAGAAAGTCTATCTGAAACCCCCAAGAAGAAAGAAAAGTCCATTTTTCTCCTCTCAAATTGTTTTTGTCAGGACTGATCTTCAGCTGGGAAACAAGACAGAGAGACTTACTGGGATTTAAGGCCAGTGCCCATTCTGTGCAGTTCTATCTGCTCTGGTTGGTTGGTGATGCTGTACCAGATAAGTGTTAAAATATCACAAATGGTCCTTCTCTTAGGCATAAATGCTAAGGTAAATAATTATAAACCTGTTAATGGCAATAAGAAAAATTTCTAATTATTTTGATTTTTTCTGGTGGATAGCATACTTTTTATTTTTACCTCTAAGAGCAGAACATGATACCTAAAAATTTGCCTGCACTAAAAGGTAGATATAAACTAAAACATCAGCAACATAAAACTGAAACGGAATAGGAATATAAAAGTAGAGTCAGAAAATGTAGAAAAGACAAAATCAGATAATCACACATCAAGTCTCCAAGAAACAAAACAGATGAAAATGTAGTGTGTGAGGCTTTTTAAAATCCTAATGAAATTTGGGGAAAACAGGGCACACATTATAGAAATATCTTTTTGTCTGATATGTCTTGCTGTTAGTCATAATAAACTTAATAGATAACATTTATTTCTGTGTGCCAGGGACGATTTTATGTATTTTACTTACATAAACTAGTTTATTTCTCACAACAAACCTAAATGATTATTATCACCATTTTCAGATATGAAAACTCTAGCTAGTCATTTTTCCTTTGTTGAAAATGTTCACTTGCCTTGTGGTTGGAAATAAGACAATATTATATATATATGTTTTTTATGTAGTTGTCTTTTTCACCTTATTAATTAATTAATGTTTTAATTGACAAGTAAAAATATATGTATTTATTGTGTACAACATGTTTTGAAATAGGCGTACATTGTGGAATGGCTAAATCGAGTTAATTAATGTATGCATTACCTCACATACTTATTTTTTGTTGTGAGAACATTTAAAATGTATTCTCTTAGGGATTTTCAAGAATACAACACACTGTTATTAACTATAGTCACCATGTTGTATAATGAATCTCTTTTACTTATTCCTCCTATCTAATTGATATTTTGTATCGTTTCACTAACATCTCCCCACCACCCCCTATCCCCACCTCCCCAGCCCCTGGTAACCACCATTCTACTCTTTACTTCTACCAGTTCAACGTTTTTAGGTTCCACATGTGAGATCATGCAGTATTTGTTTTCCTGTGTCTGACTTATTTCACTTAACATAATGTCCTCCAGGTTTACACATGTTGTTGCAAATGACAGGATTTCCTCCTTCTTTAAGGCTGAATAGTATTTCAGGTTGATTCTATATTTTGGCTTGGCCAGGCTGGTCTTGAACTCCTTTGGCTATTGTGAATAATGCTGCAATGTATATGGTAGTGTAGATATCTCTTTGACATACTCATTTAATTTCCTTTGGATGTATACCCAGTAGTGAGATTGTTGGATCATACAGTAGTTCTATTTTTAATGTTTTGAAGAAGCTCCATCCTGTTTTCTGTAGTGGTTGTACTAATTTACATTCCCACCAACAGTGTGCAAGGGTTCCTTTTTTCTCCACACCCTTGCCAGCACTTACCTTTTGTGGGTTTTTGTTTGTTTGTTCGTTTCTTTTCTTTTTTTTTTTTTTTTGGGATGGAGTCTCACCCTGTCACTCAGGCTGGTGTGCAGTGGCGCAACCTCGGCTCACTGCAAACTCGGTCTCCCAGATTCAGGTGATTCTCCTGCCTCAGCCTCCTGAGCAGCTGGGATGACAGGCACCCACAACCACATCTGGCTAGTTTTTGTATTTTTCGTAGAGACAGGGTTTTACCATGTTGGCCAGGCTGGTCTTGAACTCCTGGCCTCAGGTGATCCATCTGCCTCGGCCTCCCAAAGTTTTGAGATTATAGGCATGAGCCACTGCACCTGGCCATCTTTTGTGTTTTTGATAATGGCCATTTTAACAGGTGTGAAGTGATATCTCATTGTGGTTTTAATTTGCATTTACCTGATGATTAGTAATGTTGAGCATTTCTTCATATACCTGTTGGCCATTCGTGTCTATTCTTCTGAGAAATGTCAGTGCAAGTCCATTTTTTAAAAATCAAGTTATTTGTTTTCTTGTTATTGAATTATTTTAGTTCTTTGTATATTTTGGATATTAACTCATTATCAGGTGTATGATTTGTAAATATTTTCTCCCAATCTATAGATTGTCTCCTCACTCTGTTGATTGTTTACTTGGCTGTGCAGAAGCTTTTTAGTTTGACGTAATCTTATTTGTCTATTTTCAGTTTTGTTGCCTTTGCTTTTGGGATAATATTTATGTCATGAAGCTTTTATCCTATATTTTTTTCCTAAGATTTTATAGTTTCAGGTCATACGTTTAAGCCTTTAATATATTTTGAGTTGGTTTTTGTATATGGTGTGAATAAAGGTCTAATTTTATTCCTCTGCATGAGAATACCCAATTGTCCAAACACTATTTTTTGAAGAGACTATCCTTACCCTACTGTGTATTCTTGGTACTTTTGTTGAAAATCAATTGACTGCAAATGTGTAGATTTATTTCTAGGCTCTCTATTCCATTCAATTGCTCTATGTGTCTGTTTTTTGCCAGTACCAAACAGTTTTGGTTGCTATAGCTTTGTAATATATTTTGAAGTCAGGTAGTGTGTTATTTCCAGCTTTGTTCTTTTTGCTCAAGATTGCTTTGGCTATTTGGCGGTCTTTGGACTTTAGAATTTTTACTCATTTCTGTAAAAAAAGTCACTGGAATTTTGATAGGGATTGCATTGAATTTGTGGATCACTTTGGATAGTATGGACATTTTAACAATATTAATTATACCAATTCATGAACACAGGATATCTTGCCATTTATTTGTGTCTTCTTTAATTTCTTTCATCAATTTTCTAGTCTTTAGTGTACAGGCCTTTTGCTTCCTTGGTTAAATTTGTTTTTTGTAGCCATTGTAAATGGGATTCTTTTCTTGATTTTTCTTTTGGATAATTTGTTGTTAGTGTATAAAATACTACTGATTTTTATGTTGATTTTGTATCCTGCAACTTCGAATTCATTTCTAACAGGGTTTTGTGTATATAAGATCATGCCTTCTGAAAATAGGGACAATTTAATTTTTTCCTTTCCAATTTGTATGCCTTTCTTTTTCTTGCCTAAATTGCTCTGGCTGGGACTTTTAACATTATGTTGAATAGAAGTGACAAGAGCGGGCCTCCATGTCTGGCTCCTAATCTTAGAATAAAAGCTTTCAACTTTTCATTGTTAAGTATCATTTTAGCTATGGGTTTGTCATATATGGCTTTTTATTGTGTTGAGGTACATTCCTTATATACCTAATTTATTGAGAGTTTTTATCATGAATGGATGTTTAATTTTGTCAAATGTTTTTTCTACATCTATTTAGATGGTCATATAGTTTTTATCCCTCATTTTGCTAATGTGGCATATGACATTTATAGATTTGTGTATATTGAACCATCTTTGCATCCTTGAAATAAATCCCACTGGATTATGGTGAATGATCTTTTTGATGTGCTGTTGAATTTTGTTTGCTAGTATTTTGTTGAGGATTTTTGCACCTGTGCTCATCAGGAATATTGGCCTGTAATTTTCTTTTCTTGTAATGTCCTAGTCTGGCTTTTGTATTGGGATAAGGATGGCCTCAAAAAATGAGGTTGGAAGTATTATTTCCTTCGAGTTTTCTGGAAGAGTTTGAGAAGGGTTGTTATCAGTTCTCTAACTGTTTGGAAAGCCAATCAGTAAAGCCAATCAGGTCTTGGGCTTTTCTCTTATTTTCTTTTCCTTTTTTAAAATTTGAGATTGGGTCTTGCTATGATGTCTGGGCTGCTTTAGAATTTCTGGACTCAAGTGATTATCCTCCTTCAGTCTCCTGAGTAGCTTGGATTACAGGTGTGTGCCCCATGCCCAACCTAGGCTTTTCTTTGATGGGAGAATTTTATTACTGATTTAATCTCCTTACTTTTTATTGGTCTGTTCAAATTTTCTATTTCTTTTTCACTCAGTCTTGGTAGGTTATATATTTGTAGGAATTTATCCATTTCTCCTAGGTAATTCAATATGTTGGTCTATAGTTGTTCATAGTAATCTTTTATGTTCCTTTGTATTTCTGTGCTATTCACTGCAATGTCACCTCTTCTGTTTCTTTTTGTTAGCATCCTGTGTTCATTTATGAATACAATACCTTTAAATCTTTCTGATGTAGGGTGATCATATATCTTGATTTGTAGGGAACAGTCATGGTTTATATCTGTTGTCCTGGCATAATTATTAATAGATCCCCATATCATTCTCAAAATTGTTCCAGGTTAGATAATAAATTAATTACATGGTCACTTTACTCTGAAGATACTGTTGAATTTTATTTTTAAGTTCTTTCTATTCTGGAATTATTTCTATTTCTTTAGGATGATGTTTTCAAGGCTTTTAAACTTTGATTGTCTATTGATATTTAACAATAAGGAGTTAAGAATTAGGAGTTCTGGATACATGGATAGAACTTGTAGACTGGTAGACTCTGCTCTAGTATGAGTAGACAGGAAACTGACTCTTGCTCTGGAGATGTCTGAAAGAAAGGATAAGAAGGGCTGTTTTTGTGATATCAATAGTCATACCAGCTGTCCCAGTTTTTTCCAGACCATTTGTATAATTTCTTTAGAGAAAAATGAAGCTTTTTAGAAATGGTGGTAATTTCCTGGCTGTCATGCATTCTGTATAGGGGGAGGGTGGGCAATTGTTTTATATACAAACGTTTAATCAATCTCTCTTTTCAGTTCCAGTCCTCAGTTCTCCCGTCTGCATTGCCTGACAACTCAGGACCAGAACCTTTCCCAAATTCTGCAAGGCAGATTGACTTCATCCTCTATTGCAACCCCATCAAAATTTCTCACTTGCACTTTTTGGTTGTCAGAAATTTGCTAAAACCACTCATCCACTGATAGATCCCCTTCTTCATGCTCTTTACTGTTAGGGGTTCATGCCTTTTCCCCCTTTACTATTCTTTTTGTGAGGTGTCAGGGGGAAGGAGATGTGCTCAATTAAATGTCTTTAACAAGAAAATACTTGCCCCTTCCTCCCCTTTTATTATGAGTATAATGATGCCTTTTCTATGTATTTTTCTGGAAGAAAGTTCTGGTTGAACCCCAGTATCCCCTCTCCATTTGTAATAAATGCTCCCTTGTCAACCATCTTTATCTGGCACCTGGCAACCTGGAATAATCCTGACCTTCCTTGCAAATAGATGTGGCCATGTGACTGAGCTCTGGCCAGCTTGGTATAAATGGAAAGGTCTTGCGGCAGCTGGAACTGTCTTTAAGAGACACTAAGCATATGCATTTGCTGTCTTATTCATTACTGCTCTCCCATCCTGCTCTCTGGACCGTAGATGTCACTATTTTGGGCCACGAGGTTGAGGTTACATAAAGAGCCTACATATTTGGCACCATGGAGCCCAATACCAGCCCTAGACCTCTCATCTAAACTTGCATAGGACAGAAACATTTTGTTTTGCTTAAGGCAATGTTATTTTCAGTTTTCCTTCACCACAGCAAAACAAACATTTAACTAATACAACCTTAAAAGTTATCTATGAGTTACTAAAAAGATGATAATTGTGAAAGTAACTTGTAAACCATAAAGGGCAAATGTCAAATATTGTTATCATTCCTTGCACCAGATCAGATTTTGAGCTCATCTTTTGCACTAGTTACTTTTCAAGAGAGTCCCCCTTAAATTATTTATTTTTGTCATCAATAGCTGGCATAGAATTCAATATATTTATTAAATAAATTTTAGTATATTAAATGTACTTATATTTTTATATATTGAATAGATTTTAAATATTTTGAAATTGTGGGATTCCCTTGAATATATTTTTTTGAATATATTTTAAATATATTCAATATATTTATTAAATGAATATATTTATTAAGTCAATGTTAACATACTGAATAAATGATTTTAGTAAGTTATCACAGTTGACCCTTGAACAATGTAGGGGTTGGGAACACCAATACCCCATGTAGTCAAAAATCTGCATATAACTTTTGGCTTCCCCAAAACTTAAGTACTAATAGCCTACTTTTGACCAGAAGCCTTCTCAGTAACATAAACATTTGATTGATTTGTATGTTTTATGTATTATATATAACACATACAACATAATTTTTAGATGTATTATATACTGTGTGCTTACAATAAAGTAAGCTAGAGAAAAAAATGCTATAGGAAAATCATAAGGGAAATATATTTACTATTCATCAAGTGTAAGTGGATCATCATAAAGGTTTTCATCCTTATTGTCTTCACACTGAGCAGGCTGAGGAAGAGGAGGAAGAGGAGGAGGTGGTCTAGCTGTCCCAAGAATGGTAGAGACAGAAGAGGTAGAGGAGGTGGAAGGGGAGGCAGGAGGGGCAGGTATACTCGGTATAACTGCTATGGAAAAAAATCCTTGTAAAAGTGCATCCACATGTTCAAACTTGTGTTGTTTAAGGGTGAACTGTAGTTCTTTAAAATAATGTCAAAACCATAATAAAGGCAAAAGAAAAGGGTTAACATATTTTCAGTTCATTAGTCTCCATAATAAAAATTTTCTAAAAATAGAAAAAAAAATCCCAAAAATTCAATAGAAAAAATGAGCCAAGAACATGACATTGAAGACAAATGCAAATGGTCTTTAAATACACGAGGAGGTTCACAACCTCACTGGTAGTAAGATACACGCAAATGAAAAGCCACAGTAAAATAAAGCTTCCCATCTCCCAGATTAGCAGAAAACCAAAAGTTTGCCACCATCCTCTGTTGGTGAGACTGTGGGGACAGATATCCTCATACATGGTTGGTGAGAATGCAAAATGATGCTACTACTTCATGATAGGGAACCTGGCAATAGCTACCAAAATTGCAGAAACATTCACCCATTTACCCAGCACTCCTGCTTCTGGGAATCCACTCAGCATACCTGACACATGCACAAGGTTATTTATTACAGCAATGTAATGGCAAAAGACTGGAAGCAACCCAACTATTCATTGATGGGGGGCTATTTAAATAAATTATGGTGCAACATACAACAAAATACTATGCAGCAGTCAAAGAAAAACTGAAGAAGTTTTCTGAATGCCAATATGGAAAAAGTCCCAGGATGTTTTCTAAAGTGAGAAGTAAACAAATAATAGAATATATAGAATGCTATCTTTTGTGTAAGAAAAGAGGGGAATTAGAAATATGTACTGATATTGCCATAAAGAAAAAGTGTAAGGATAAAAATAGTTACCTAACAGGATGGAGAGAAACAGGGATAGGAGTGAGACTTCTTGCAGCCCCCTGGGCTGGGAGCTGATCTGTCATAGTCCAGTCCCCAACTAGTCTCCAGGCCTCTTGTGATGGCTCTGCTTCCCACGGCCTGGGTGGTTCAGGCTGGTACCCACTTCGTTTCACCAGTATAGATTACTGCTCTCCCTTGGGACTCACTCAGAGAATTTCTTTCCCTGTGTGGCGTCCCCAGATCAGCTCATTGAGATCCATCTTTCCTCCAAATTTCTCAAATTGCTACCATATCCATTTGTCAATCAGCCTTGAATGGCTTTGCAACATCTTTTTAATTGTTGTATTATTTATCTGTCTTCCTTTTTATTGCTTATCATATTTCATTTGTGAAAATACTTTTTATAGGAATGAGACTTTTTCACTGTTTTTAAAATATATGTATTAGGCTATTTTAACATGTCCATATGATGTATTTACTCTGCATGCCAGACACTATTCTAATACGAATATGAACTCACTCAGTCCTCATAAGAACACTATGATGTATTCGACAGCATGTAACAGAAACACTATTACTATTGGGAGGCACTGAGATGTTAAGTAACTTGCCCAAAATCACACAGCTAGTGAGTGACAACAGGATTCAAACTGAGGTAGTTACTCCCTAATCTTCAGTATTGTTTTTTAAATGATCCTTTTTACCAAATACTTCTTTTTTTTGAGACAGAGTCTTGCTCTGTCACCTAGGCTGGAGTGCAGTGGCGCATTCTCAGCTCACTGCCACCTCTGCCTCCCAAGTTCAAGCGATTCTCCTGCCTCAGCCCACCAAGTACCTGGAATTATAGGCATGAGCCACCACGCCCGGCCAATTTTTGTATTTTTAGTAGAGATGGGGTTTCGTCACGTTGGCCAGGCTAGTCTCGAATTCCTGACCTCAAGTGATCCGCCCACCTCTGCCTTCCAAAGTGCTGGGATTACAGGCATGAGACACTGTGCCTGGCCCTTTTAACTGAATACTTCTAACCAGAAAATGACTTCAAGTCATCAGGCTGAACTACTATCCCAGGCATAAACTCCAGGTAACCAAAAGAGATGAAGGCTGCTGAACTTCCATTGCTATTTGTTTATGAGTTTTTTAGTAGTGAATCCTTGCAAAATGCTTGCTCAGCAAATTTCCATTATGCTGACACTTGTGGGTGGATTACAGTTTCAAAACCATAGTAGCTTCCCGTTGTCCTCCCAAATCTTAACTCCCGTCCCCTTGCTCTATATTTTCTTAAGTGGGCAGGTTGCTCAATGGAGTGATCTGATAGGGGAGCTCTTGCTGGAATAATGGGGTTCTCAGTGGGGTTGGTACTGTGCCCAAAGAGGCATTTGAAAATTTGGGAGAGCAGTTTTCTGGTCATCACAATGATTAAGTGACTACTGGCATTTAGTAGGCCACTGCCCAGGGCAGTCCCCATGATCAAGAATTGTCTGAGTCCCACACAATTCTGTGTATCCCTCTGCACAATATGTAGGTGGAAAACCTGTTTTTAATCATCTAGAACCTTAACAAATATTTTGGTCTTTTTGTTTGTTTGGGGGTTTTATTTTGGTTTGTTTATTTTAACATACACTGAATTTTCAAAGAATGTCACCACAGTGTAAATCAAGGGAAGAATTTTCTTTATTGCCCTGGAACTTTATCAAAGGATTGTTTAATATTATAACATACCCTTAGGAGTCTACATTTGCAGCTGTCATATTCATGGGGATTTCATATGGGTCCAAGCATTGGAACACTTCCTCATGTCTAGTAGCATGGTCATTCACATGTTGAGGCACACATCATCTTATTGTAAGTTTTGATCGTATCTTTCTTAACTATTACAGTTAAGAGATACTGATTTGTTTGCACTTATGTATGCATCTAGGTTATATTATCTCTGAATTTCACTTCAGGCAGGTAAGGAGGCATAATAAGTAGTTTTACAAGGGGCGTTGGGTCTGGCAGGTCAGATGATTGCCTCCTGTGCACACGCGTAGGAGGCAGTGTACGCACAGCAGATACACAGTACAGTAGTGACTGCACAAAACCAGAAGGGGAACCCGGCCCCAAGCACAGCCCGGCTTCATGATAATGTTGCAGATAATGATCCAGTTGCTGCCTCGCCCTGTGAGCAGCTGCAGGAATCAGTCTGGCTGAGGGCGTGATTTTCTCTGAGTCGCTGGAGTCAACTTTGGCTTTGATTTACAAGAGCTGGCAATTTCACTGAGTATATGACAGATCAACAGCAGCCTTTTCCCGTGCAAAACACCTGGGAGAACTTCCTAATAGGCCTACCACACGGCTGTCACTTAATGAGTATGTAACAGAAGTACAATTTGATGGAAGTAGGAGATTCTGGCCTATTTTTTCTGGGTTTTAGAAGAATGCTGATAAAATTCCATACCTCTGGCTTGGTTTTCCAACCATAAAGATGTTCCTGGTCTAACATATTATCATCATCATCATCAACATCGCCATCATCATTATCAAAAAAGCACAATTTTGCCAAGTGTCTAATAGCTCTTCATAGCAGCAGTGCCTGAGACTGCTCATCTTGATAATGCTGACTACGATCATTACAATTTTTATTATCCAACTCATTTATTCCACATTCAACAAATGTCTGTTGAACACCTAACCTATTCTTTGCCAGAGATTGTGCCAGGAATGAATAAGCATATGTAGTTCCTAATTTTATAGAATTCCTAGATCCAGGGAAGAAATCAATAGTAATAAATAATTACACAATTACATGTGCAGTTATGGCTAATTTAATTATGAAACAGGAGAAAAATTACTTGGGCACACCCTAGGTACCTGAACTCTTCATTTTTGCATCCTACCCCCCAAGTCGCTTCTCCCCCAAAATCTGATCTGAGTTGTCTGCACAGAAACTGAGTCATCCTAGCAATTACTTTTCTAACTTCCCATTCTTGACACCTAATTAATCACTGAGTGCTACTAATTTTACCTCCTCCACATTTTTCTAATGCCTCCCTTCCTCCCTATCCCCACAACCCTGTTTATCATCTGCCTGGACACTTGTAACAGCTTTGTAACAGGTCTCTCTGACTTTAGTCTTGGCACTGGTATTGATCAGGATTCGGTTGCAGAGAACAGAATTCACTCTATCCAGTTTAAGTAGATGGTGATTTGTTATAAGGCGTTAAATGGCTTACAGAATTGCTGGAAAAGCTGAAGACGCAGGTGGAGCTTTTGAAAATGGCTTTGAGAACCACATTTCAGAACCTGAGTGCATGGGATCTACTGCTTCTTTTATAATCCGGAAGCTGCATGTCAAACAAAGAAGCTTATGCCTGAGCTGCCAGCTCCAGAACTATGCCTCCATTGCCATAATCAGATGCCAGCGTGCTCAGAAAGCCATGGCAATTAGGAAACAGCCATGATTCAAAGAAACTGTGATCATGAAACCACAGCAGAAAAACCCAGCGCCTCTATGAGCAAGGGGACCAGCAGAACCCCCAGGGGTGCAGCCTCACTTCCACCTTCCAAATCTCGGGCAAATATTTCTGGTTGATAAGACCTAAATCATGTCCAGAATTACACCCTGAAGGTGTAGTTTTGAGCTTCCTAGATGCTGCAGAACTGCAGTAGAGGAAGGCTCCCTAGGAGAAATTTGGGATAGACATGGAGTGAGAACTGCTGTGATGGTTAATTGTAGGTGTCCACAGGACTGAACTGAGGGATGGCTAGATGGCTGGTGAAGCGTGGCTCCTGGGTGTGAGTGTTTCCAGGGGAGACTGAAGAGCGAGCGAGTCAGTGGATTCAGAGAGGAAGACATGCCCTCAATGTGGGCAGGCCCCCTCTCATTGGCAGGGGGCCCAATTGGAACAGGCAGAAGAGATCTCTCTCTCTCTCTCTCTATTCCTTCTGGCGTGGGATGCCTATTCTTCTCTTATCATTGAACATCAGACTCCAGCTTCTTTGGCTTTCAGACTCTGGGACTTGTACCAGCAGCCTCCCAGGGGGTCTTGGGCCTTCAGCCTCAGCTGGGGGCTTTACCATCTCCTTTTGTGGTTCTGATGCTCCCAGACTTGGACTTGGACTGAGCCACGCTACTGGCTGCTCTGGTCTTTGCAGACAGCTTATTATAGGGCTTCCCTTCCTCTTTGCATCAATTCCCTAGTGAATCCCCTCTTGTATATCCTATTGGTTTTGTCTTTCTGGAGAACTCAGACTAATACAACCATGTTCCTCTTCAAGTCACCAGACTGATGTTTCTGAAATAAAAATCTGACCATGTCATTCCTCTGCAGAAACTCTTTCCATGGGTCCCCATTGGCCATAAAATAATGTGCAAGTTCCAACCCTCACACTTGACTCTCTTGTGACACCAAGGTGCACTCTCTGTGCCCTTTCAGGACCCACGTCCTTGTTCATGCTCTCTCCTCTGCCTTGAGTGCACTTCCCACCTCACCAGACAAACATTTACTCATCCAAGAATCAGGTCAGGCATACTAGGAAGTCCTTCTTGAATTGTATGGGCTGTAGGCTACCACTGCAGCTTTCTGGACATGGCTAGGTCTTGAAATCACCTGCCCATGTTTCTGTCTACACTATTATGTGTTCTCTGGGAACAGTAACTGTGTGTCATTCATCTTTGTACTTTGAGTTTCCACACAGTGCCAGCTCCAAAAACATGCCAAATAAAAGTTTGCCAAACTGAAACGAATCATACTAAACTGTGTCTTCAGTTGAGCTCCCTAGGAACAAGACTCAAAGGAAGAGTTTGCCTGCAGGAAATGTACTGGGACTGCCCTGGGACTCAATCCCTACAGCAGGGCAGGGAGGAAGAGGAGGAAGTGAAGGAATCAAGTCTGGGCATAGGGAGAAGTTGGATAGTGATGCAGTCATAATGAGACCTCAGTTGACCCCACAGTGAGCTCAAGAGCGGAAAGTCCCTGTACAGCTGTCCTACCCTGAAGTAAGAGGTCCAGGCTTCTATAACCCCATGTCAACTAGTTATTGGATGTGAGGAGGGCTTGTCACCTTAGGGTCAACAGCTCCCTTCAAGTGGGGGGAAATTACTGCAAGGTGACTGCATCAACCAGAGTTTGGTGGCAGGAGAACCATTCAGTGGGAAGGTAAGTGGAAAAATGGAGGGATGGATCGATAGATACATAGGTAGGTAGGTAGATAAATATATGGATGGATGAATGGAAAGATAGATTAGATAGATAGATGATAGATAGATGATAGATAGATAGATGATAGATAGATAGATGATAGACAGATAGATAGACAGAATTGGAAATTTACTTGTTAAAGGGATATGACTTATGCAATCACTGGAGCTAGTTACATAGTTTATCTGAGTCTGTTGTTTCTGTGTCTGGTGCTTAATCCTGAAGTCTGCAGGATAGGCAGTCAGAAGAGAAGATGGAAGTGAAGTGGGGAATGCAGGACAAACTAGAACCTGTGAAGCTGAGCTTCAACCCAACAGGATGTGCTGAACCCATGCCAGTCTCTCTATCTAAGGCACCATCTTGGCTAATGGCTGTGTGGAGAAGCTGGCACCCTTCATCATGGCACTAAGAGCTGTCAGCCACCAACACTCCCAGTGTCTGGGGAAATGAGTGCCCTAGGACTGGAAAAGGGGATCGGGGTGGAACACCACAGCAGCCACTCTATGATGTTGTTCACAGAACAGCACTTGGCAAGGTTCATTCTTTCTAGGGCCTCACATCCTAAGGATGACAAAATCTAGCTTGTGAAAACAGATAAAGCACAGTCAATGAATATCAAATAATGCAATAAAAATGAAACTAGTTTATAAAAATCTTACCCTCATATACTATGAAATTTGAGGTGGGCAGAAAGAAAATAAGGAACATCCAGGGACCAGAGGGAATTTTTAAGGAATTCACAAGATTGAAGGTGATAGTGAGAGGGAGGTCTGAGCTGTGGGGAAATGGGCAAGGAAACAAATTATAAAAATGTATGATGTGTTGTTGTTTTCATGGAGAATATAGGAAGTAGGCTTTGAAGGATGCAAGTCTGGACAACACTAACTTAGAAATTCTGCCAATTAGTTGTGTATTTCTAGAAATCTATTCATTTCTTCTTTTCTTCCCCACCTTCCTACTCCTTGGCCATCATCTTAGTCAAGGATAGCACAATGTTGCTCCTTCTCACTCCTTGCCCATGACAGACATCACTAATCAATTGTGGCATTCCTTCCTGAGTGCCCAAATAAGATCTCAGAATCCTTCTCAGCATTGTATTCCAGGTAGCCACTTCCAATTGATGGTATGGAACTTAATAGCCATCCCTGTTCATAACCCACTGTATTCATTTATACCTGACTTATAATTTCTTCTAAAAATACCTATTTCTCACACCATCTTTACCTGCTATAACAGACCTAAAACCCATGCCTGAGAACAAAAATTCTAGCCTCTATTCTGCATCCTTGGCCTTAATAAAATGAGGCAAAGTGAAAGGATTTGAGGCTTTTAAAGCCTGTTTCTCTGGCTATTTCACCATAGAACAGTTTCATTTCTTAGGGTCATAGATTTAGGAAACAGGATCGGTATTAGCAAGAACAAAGGAAAATGTGGCAAATAAATCCACCTGCCATTCTCGGAATAGAAACTATTCTTGAGAAGTAGGTTTTGGAAAGAAATTGGGGGAAAGGAAATATAAAATAACTATACATGCAAAAATGGTAAGGAAACTTCTGTTTTCATTAATAACAATTATGAAGAAGATCTACTTACAGTTGTACCTTGCGTTCAGCAATGGTTGGATATGAACTGAACTTTCATAAATCAGTCTATCGGCTTAGTGCTTGTTTCAGAAATCTTCATATCTGATTTATTACCTTAGTGCCTTAACAATGCATTAATAGTGCATTCCTCTGGCCTTGGTCCCCAATTAGTTTTCTGTAAGCAAGCATTTAAATGTTAAGGAATGTTAGGAAATCTCTTTGGAAGGCAAATGATTCCATTGAAGTGTAAGTAACCCCCTCAGTTTATCTAATATTGATATTACCTGCTGCAATTATAGACATTTATATTTTTCAAAGTGCTACCACACTTAAATGCATTTGATCAGCCAAATGACTCTGTAGGGAGAGTGTGGGGTGGCCGTGGCTCCCAATTTCTGATGAGGAAACAGGAAGTGTGTTTCATAAGTGCTTTGCTTACTGGAGTTCACATGAGTAGTTAGTGACAGTTAAGACTTGGTCCCATGTCATCTGACACGTGGCCAAAACTATGTTTCCCATTGGAGTGTACTATGTCAAGTGTCATGTCTGCTTGCTTATTTTTTGAGGTGACATCAGCTATATCAAGTTCTCTGAATTCAAGTATATTCCAAATGATCTGCTTACTGAGAAACTGAACTATGGTGCTATTCAATGGTTCTCAATATTTGGTGTTCATCAGACTTATCTAAGATGCTTTTTAAAAATGCAGGTGCCAGGCTGAGACAGGCGGATCATGAGGTCAAGAGGTCGACACCATCCTGGCCAACATATGAAACCTCATCTCTACTAAAAATACAAAAAAATTTAGCCAGGCGTGGTGGCGTATGCCTGTAGTCCCAGCTACTCGGAGGTTGAGGCAGGAGAATTGCCTACACCTGGTAGATGGAGGTTGCAGTGAGCTGAGATCATGCCACAGCACTCTAGCCTGGGTGACAGAACAAGGCTCCATCTCAAAAAAAAAAAAAAAATGCAGGTGCAGAGACCCACCTCAGACCTGTCAAATCTGAGTCTCTGGGGTGGTGGCAGGGAAAAACATCTGCACCTTAACAGGCTTTCCAGCCAATCCTAAAATACAGTCATGTTTGAAAACCACTGGTTAAACTACCTACATGGCTTCAGATAAGCACACTTGACCATCATAGGCTTAGATAACACAGTAGCCAGACTCAGAGAGTTAACATGGTTAACATGCAGCCATCGGCTAGAGATTATACGTCTAGACTAAGTACATCATTGTATTTGGAGTACACAGACTGATCTCGGACTTTGTCCACAGGAGTATGATGAACAGAAGGACCAAAAGGATTTTGATGACAGCACTGTTTGCCACTGCAAAACCACAAAATGGCTTTTCTCTCCACTCTTAGATACATGCCAGGGGAAAAGGACATGATCCTCACTGGGGCTTTCTCAGAGACCTTCAGGTAGTAGGTTCTATTAAAACTTGAGGAAGGTCTTGGGGGTCAACTTCTGGGGAACCTAGAATGTGGCAAGAAGAATGCAATTCACCAACCCCAATGCTCATCTTCCAGGAAGCCTTCCTAAGCCAACTTGCAGTCTTCTTGCATGCAGGTGGGCCCATAAAATTAGTTCCCACAAATGGAATGTGAGAGGAAGTGTGGCCTATTATCTGGGTGGTGGGAGCAAGGTTGCCTTCTTCATGTGATCTCTCTTCTCTCATCTTCTGGATACAGAGAATACAATAAAGAACTCTCTCGGCCTCAAAGGGAATGTCAGAGACTAGAGTGGAAGGAGCCTGGGTCCCTAAGTGGCTTGATGGGGCAGAGCCCATCCCTCACCTCCCCCAGCCTCCAACCTCATTGGGCTGTCATGCCAGTGAGGTTAGAGAAAAGTAAACTCTGGTGGGAAAGGGGAGTAAAGCTGCCTGGGCTTTGGGGTCATTTGTCACAGCAGGTAGCCTGCCCTGCCTAGCACAGACAGATGCATGCCTCATCCTCCTCCCAGATGTCCACCTGGCTCCAGGTGCAATCTCTCATGACCAGAAGGATACATTTTTACTGTCTTACACCTACACTCTTCCCCGTCCCTTTTCAGCATTTAGGAATCAACTCTTTCCTCTTCCTCCTGGCTCTTTGGGACCTACTCTAGTTTTCTAGTCTGCAATTAAATTTTTCCTGGAAAATGTTTACCGCAATTAAGCATCAATGAAAAGCCTATTTGTCCTCTACTCCTCTGCTGACATTTTAGTTCAATATATAATCAAAAGGGAAGAAAGCAAAGGGCAAAGCCCTCTGATACGAGTTTCCGACATCTGGTGCCCCAAGGTGCTTAAAGGCAGAAGGCAGCTGAAAGCTGACAGTCTCCTCAGGGTTGCCCTGTCATCCGCGGAACCCATCTTCAGCCCCCAGGTGGGCTTAAAGGAAGTCTCCCGAGGCCAGATGCCTACCAGGAGCTGCTGATGGAAATTGCATTCAGGAAGGCCGTTCTTCTGTTAACCCCAAACACTGTCTTCTCTGGAGCTCTTGGGTGTGCTGTCACATCAGGTGTAGCGGGAGGGAACAGACTTGGTGGGCAGAGAGGGCAGGGAGAAATGCTTCAGGTTCCCACCACTTATAAGCTGTGTGATATCCGGTGACTTTATTAACCTTTCTGGGCCTTAGTTACTGGATCCATAAAGTAGGAATGGCATTAGTAGCTACCTCCTAGATCTGTTGTGAGGATTAAATGAAAAAATACCTGCAAAAGATTTAGTGCCTGGCACCTAACAAGTGTCAGTAAATGTGAGCAATTGTGGTGGCAATTGTGCTTGTGGTTATTGTTATTACAATATCTGGTTTCTTCTGCTCCTGAGTTTCTGGTGATTGTCCAGCTCTTGTACAGGAGCACCGTGCCCCTCAAGTGTGCTGAACTATACTTTTCTCGATTTTAGAGATAGAAGGGATGATCTTCGCAAACACCTCATTGTATAGGTAAAGAAAGGGCCTACAGTCTAGGGCTGTGGAAGGACATGCTTTTGGTCTCTCAGTGGTTCCACTGCAGTCAGCCCCAGAACTGAGGCTTCTCCTCCAATATCCTTCCTGTCTCCCCACTCTTCCAGTGGGCTTTTCCTACAACCCTCAGGTTCTGAAATTGAACTCCCTGGGTTCAAATCCTGGTCCTGCCAATTCCCAACAGTGCAGTCATAGGAAAGGTCCTTAACCTCAGTGTGCCCCAGTGTAACCTTGACTACAAAGTGGGGAGAACAATTGTCCTGGCCTAGGATGGGCATTAAGAGGACAGAGTGAACTGTGTCTGAGCGTAGGAACCCTTCCTGGCCACCCAGGCCCATGACATTCCACTGAGCCACCCCGGCATCTCAGATGTGACAAACTTCAGGAGATGTCAGCCCCCAGCTCTGCTGACTTGGTGTGTTCCGTGGGCCAGGGCTGACCCATCAGCCTCATTGTCTTTAGCATTTCTAGCAAGTGTTTCCTAGCAGCTCTGCTGAGTGACACAGCCTAATCCTGCCTGCCAGCTTTACGAAATCAATCTCAAACCACTTCAGGAGGGCGACTGGCCAGGATTTAGCAGTCACTTCTAATGGATGAGAAAATGGAGCCCTGTGTCCCCTGGTGTGTGCTGAGTCAGTGACACAGCACCGCTTGGGAGCCAGGGGCCACTCCTAGGAACCCCACTCCCCACACACAACTCTGGCCTCACATTTCCAAGCCTGGATACTCCGGGTGAGCTCAGGTCCAGAATACCACACTAGAACTCCCAGGACCTCAAGCTGCTGTGACTGTCACAGATGGAATGTGCTGCAGTCAAAAACCTGCAATGGAGTCCACAGAACTCCCTGTCAGCAGAAAATCCTCCCTCGCTGCAAAGAACAAGGTGGCTGCGGAGTGACTGGAGGCGAGAGGGAAAAAATCCTCCCACGAACACTGTGAATCCCTATTTGATAGACAGAAGAGGAAAGGACACTCATGGTAAGACACATCAATTAGATTCCCATCCTTGCCCCTGGAAACCTCTGGGAACTGAATGTGATCCTTGGGAAAGGCAGATTGGAGGGGTCTTAGCCAACTTGCTCTAATCATTAAAGCAATCATAAGTGGGCACTGGGCTGGAGGTTCCCAAAGAGGAAACCACAGGCCCCAATTCTCCTTGCTCCTGCCTCAGCCCTATTTCCTAACCTCCTCTTCTCCAACAGTGAGCTGGCCATCAAGCCTCCACTCCAGTCACTCCCGTGACCCTGCAGAAAAGGAAGGCGCCAGGGCCGTAAGGGAGAGAGCAGTACTTCAAGCATTTCTGCTGTTCCAGATGCCCCTATCTCCCTTTCCTTCTCTCTCTCTATCTCTCAGCTTCGACTTTTGCATTGGGGTCAGCCGCCTCATTCAGTGACTACATGAGGAGGGTCCTTACCTGAGCCCCTCTGCCTCCCCTGTCTCAAGTCGAGGAATCCAGACACCTTGGGCAGCCTCAGACAGCGTCTCTGCAGAGTGATTTGTGGCCTGTGCGGTTGGGGCAGGATCATTAAGTATGTTGATGATGACAGCCTGTGAGCATGTCACAGGGCTACTGAGCTTTGAGACAAGAGTGTGGGGCTCTCCTAAAGGAAATGGAAACATAGCTGTTTTCAACCTCATCAGCTCATCTTCCTCCTATGAAATTTCAGCCTTACAGCAACGGCCCCAAACTCCACACTGAAGCTGCTTCCTCCTGCTCTCCTCCCCTCTGAAAGGAATGCTTTCCCTAGGTTGAGAGTGCAGGTGGCATTTTAGGTGCTCAAGGGTAGCCCTTTGACATGGGCATGTTTTACTGAACCTGATCCTGGTAACCTCCAGCTCCTAGCCTCCCCCATCCCTCTTTTTATAATCAGCGAGACTGGATTATGATTCTGCTTAGAAAACAATGGTAAGCCATGTGGCCCCCATATCAAAGTAATCCCCAGGCTTCAGTGGCAAATAAAAAGCAGTCTCCAAGGAAGCCTTGAAATGGCAAGGCTTGGGATGTGATCTGCAGTACAAGCTCCTGCCTGGGCATCTCCCAGCACTGAGTATTGTGGGAGATTTGTAAAAAAGAAGGGGGAAGAGAAAAGCTCATGACAACTCCAGAATTGTTTCGGTTTTGTTAGCAAAGACAAGATAAGCAAAACAATCTCTATAAAATTCAATTAATTTTTTTCATGCTAATTCATTTAGCCGTGTTTATCATGAAGGCTGAGACACCAAATCTCAGGGGGCAGTGCTCCCCCACACCACACAGAGATGTTGTTGCACAATAAGGAAGCAAGTAATCCTGACCAAGGTCACCTGTCCATCACATGGCACCTTGAGAGCCACTTCTCCTTAGGACTGGGAGTGAGGGCTGGTCTGAGTCACTTCTCATTCCTCGCTCCTGAGATTGCGTGGTGGTGGCAGCCAGCAGCTGGCTTTCTGCTCTCTGATGCCAAGCTCTCTTCCCTGCCTGGCTGCATAAGAGAAGACCTCCTCACCCTACCTCCCACCCCCCGTGTAATAAAAGACTTTTGCAATTGAAAAGCTAGATCCTCTGTCCATAGAATCTTCTGAGAATATTGTAGCATAGGACTTTTTGCCCAAGGCAGCTGAATGTTAAAGACATTAGTTAATTAAGCCTCAGAATACTGTCATCACTGTCTACTTCCTCTCGGGCCAAGAGACTAAAGAATACAGTGCATCCAGCCAAGTCCAAAGAAAAAGACAGCAGGGAATGAAATTCTCCAACCCTAATATTATTCAGCACCTTAAGTCTTATTGAGGTGCCTGAGAATGGGGCTGCCTTGGATCAGGTGGACTATACCCAGGACTCGCTTTGGAAGACCTCAAAACAAACCAGGCCCTGCCCCTTCCTAGCTGTGTGAATTTGGGCAAGTATCCCAGTTTCTCTGAGCCTCAGTTTCTGCATCTGAAGAATGGAGCTCTTAATACCTACTTCATAGGGTTGCTGGAAGAATGAACTATAAGAACATATGTGAAAATGCCGTTGAAATATTTGTACCCATAGAGTCGAATGGGGCCTCAGAGGGGCAGGTAACTTATTAAGATTTCTTCAGCCTCCCTAAGAGCTAGGAAACAGGAACAGATGCTGACTGAAAACTCTAGAGTCGTCCAGAGGTAAAGGTCACCCTACAGATGGTATATGACAAATATACCATTGTTTTCAGTCCTCTCCTGCAGGAAACAACAGAAACTCTTTTTATGCATCTTAAAACACACACACACACAACTCTCTTCAATAGTGGTTAGTAAGCGTCTGTATGTGTTCCTCGTCATCGGGTTTTTAGAAACCTAATTGCTGAAGCTGATGTCTCTCCGTGAAGTAAGCTGATCTGCTCAAGTGTCCCCTTTTGCTGCTTTGACACCTCCACGGAGCTGCCCGGTGCCATTCGCGGCTAGTGCAAACATCTGCTCCCATATTATGGGTGAGTGACAGCACAGCCTTTCAAGGTGTGCTAAATGAGAAATGTGCAATTTAGGCAGAGCATTCACATGTTTGAATGAAGGACGGCAACTGTCGAGGCTGCCGGCATTGAACGGAAATTGATGTTCTGGTTGCTATTTACCTAGCAGAAATGAGTTCTGGGAAATCAGCCCCAGCGAGAGGGACAGAGGAGCAGGTGGACAGAGGAAGAAAGCGAATCATCTTGAGAAGAGTTTCCCCCTTTGTTACTTTCACTCCCCTGGTGCATCTCTGCTGGTAGTTTGCTTCATGGGTCTTTGTGGGCTATGGCTTAGTGAATCCCATCCAGCCTCCACTTCAGAGCATGAAGGAGCAGATGCATTAACAAAGGAGGGCAAGGGATGCGCTACAGAGACACAAGTTTCTCACTGATAAATGGAGATTTGAGAACAGCAGGGGGTGTGCCTTGAGCAGAAGGGTTTTGCGAGGAGAGGAAGCCTGTGACTATTGTCAGGGGAGATACCCTTTGCTTGTTTTAGGTTATGTGTCCCAGTTATACTTGGAAGAGAAGGAAGTGGAATCACAGGGTGGAGGAACACCTTTGGAACAGTCCAGCAATTTCCCACTTCTAACAGACCCCATTCTGGGACACAAGGAGAGCCCAACGACCCAGCGAGATGCCGGGTTCTGCCTGGAGACTGGCTGAATCCACGTGCATCTCAGGTAAAGCGTCTCAGATAAGGGACCACTCTGTCCCTGCTCAGGGAAGCAGGGAAGCAGACAAGCTTTGCTGTGATTACCAAACTTAAAAAGGCTATACCTCTCCAACCTCTGTGTGTTTCAACACCAAAAGAATCTTCAGCCATCAGCCCTGGCCTTGTGCTTCCACTGAGCTCTGGGTCCCTTTGCACTGCCCTCATTTGATGATGACTGTTTTTATATCTGTCCCTCATGTAACAGAATGAAAAGCACCCCAGCAGAAGCAGACCCTTATTTTTAAAAAGTGACCCCAATAAATCTCATGTATCATTCAGTCATCACAAACGCTGAGGGGTATTTGTTCATTCTCAACAGGTCTTGGCTTTAGGTGATTGGAGAGAGAGGGAAAAGGGGTTTCATAGACCCCTTTGGAAATCTCATAAAAGCTACAGACACCAGGGTAGAAAAATTAACACACAGGCTAAAAGTTGTATATAATTTCAGGAAGTTCACACTTTCCTTGAACTTCAGATTAAGAAACCCTAATCCAGTTGTTTCCAAAAGTAGGGAGGTGCCTAGATCTCTGTCACCCATCCTTGGACCAGAAGGACATTTGTATAGAATTAGAGAGGCACTGATTCTCTGCACACAGCCCTCTTCACTTGGACAAGGTGAATGACCTCTTTGATGCTTGTCTCTTTGCTGTTTATGGAAACAGTGCTTTTACCTGGTAACAGAGCACAGTGTGTGTGTGTATGTGTGTGCAGAGAAAGGCATCAAGATAAAAAATCGCCCCCTCACCCATCAGATAACAATGAACTCTGATAGAAATTGGTTTTTCTTTTGATTTAGAGCTTTAAAAATCAAAATATAAACTACATGTTCATGGACTGCTTCTTAAAAGCTCTCCAAATGGTTTTATGCTACTATTCAATATTATCCACATCCACAAGCACTGTCAAATACCTACTATAGGGTAATGCCTTTTTCTTGAAGGTTAGTTCCCAAGTGAGCTGTAGAAAAATGTTCATGAAATGCCTAAGGGCATTGAGATTTCTGGTCTAGAGGAGAGGATCACCTAGTGATTTTTTAACTGCCCCTACACCACTTCTTAGAGGAATAGGGATTCAGCAACTCATTTTTTGGCTACAGATTCAGAACTCATAAAGGTAAGGTGCCATGATTTTATTGTTTGTGACCACCCTCCCAAATTCATATATTGAAACCCTGACTCCCAAGGTGATGGTATTAGGAGATATTGCATTTGGGAGGTGATTAGATCATGAGGGTGGAGTCCTCATGAATGAGATTAATGCCCTTATAAAAGAGGCCCCAGAGAGATCCCTGGTCCCTTCTTCCATGTGAGGACTCTATGAGAAAATGACCTTCTATGAACCAGGAAACAGGTCCTCACCAGACACCGAATTCACCAGTGTCTTGATCTCAGACTTCAAACCTCCAGAACTGTGAGCAATAAACTTGTGTTTATAAGCTAGCTAGTCTAAGATATTTTGTTTGTTCGCCCTTTCTAGGGCAGCTATGTTTAAGCTGGATGCTCAGAGAAAAAGAATGCAGGGAAAGAATGAATAAACCTGTAGAGAAAAGCAGAGGCAAAGTGCCATGTGGACAGGAAGAAAGAGTGAGCAACCTTGGTGTCTGTGGCTGGCTAAGGAGATTCCGTGCGAGGATGCCCACCAACAGCCCTCCCAACCCGGTGTGTGCATGCTGCTCTCCCCATCAGGAGGTGACGTCTGTTCACCTGCCCTTGAATTCAGCTGGTCTTATGATTTACTTTGACCAAGAGAATGTGTTGAGAGTAATGCTGTGTGATTTCCAGGACAGGCCTTAAAAGACCTTGCAGTTTTCATTTTTACCCTCTTGGAAGCCAATCAAATGTAATAATGCATGGCCTTGGTTTCTGAACTATAAAGATCATGTACTGAGAGATAATTTATGTGAAGGAGAACTGAAAGGTCCCAGCCCACAGCAAAGACCAAGCCCCACACATGCAAGTGAGTCTGTTTTGGATGCTCCAGGCCAGTCTAGGTACCTTAGCTGACACCATCAGAGGGGAGAGAGCCAGCCACACCAGCTTGTCTAAGGTGTTTGAGCCATTGCATGTGAAGTCCCAGACATGTAGAGCAGAGATGAACCAGCCATCCTAAGCCCTGCCCTAGTTCCTGACCCATAAAAATCACGAGAAAATTAAGTGGTTGTTGCATTAAACCACTAGGTTTTAAGGTAATTTGTTGCACTGCAGAAGATAACTGCTACCCAATATCCCTTCCTTTTTCTTCTTTACCAGCAGAAACAGATTGTACATGAAGTCACAATTAGCCTACTAAAAAAAAATGCTTTCTCATATCAAAATTGCAATGATATACCTTCTTGTGCCAGTTAGAATGGCGATCTTTAAAAAGTCAGGAAACAACAGATGCTGGAGAGCATGTAGAGAAATAGGAATGCTTTTACACTGTTGGTGGGAGTGTAAATTAGTTCAACCATTGTGGAAGACAGTGTGGCAATTCCTCAAGGATCTAGAACCAGAAATACCATTTGATACAGCAATTCTATTACTGGGTATATATCCAAAGGATTATAAATCATTCTACTATAAAGGCAAATGCACACGAATGTTTATTGCAGCACTGTTTACAACAGCAAAGACTGGAAACCAACCTAAATGCCCATCAATGATAGACTGGATAAAGAAAATGTGGTACATATACACCATGGAATACTATGCAACCATAAAAAAGAATGAGATTAGGCCTTTTGCAGGGACATGGATGAAGCTGGAAATCATCATTCTCAGCAAACTAACACAAGAACAGAAAACCAAACACTGCATGTTCTCACTCAGAAGTGAGAGTTGAACAATGAGAACACATGGACACAGGGAGGGGAACATCATACACTGGGGCCTGTTGGGGGGTGGGGGGCTAGGGGAGGGATAGTATTAGGAGAAATACCTAATGTAGATGACGGGTTGATAGGTGCAGCAAACCACCATGGCACGTGTATACCTATGTAACAAACTTGCACGTTCTGCGCATGTATCACAGAGCTTAAGTATAATAAAAGAAAAAAAAAGCTTTCTCATCTTTCTTTCAGTCATGGATCACTAAGTGGCTAAATTCTAGCCAATGAGATGTCACTAGGTGGAAACTCTCAGAGAGCTTTCCAAAAGGTTAGATGTGTCTAACATTCCTTTTCGTTTTATGTCCCTCTGTCTTTTTCCAGACTAGGATGCAGACCTCCTCCTTTGATGAGCAGCAGACACCTTGCAACCATTCAAGGGTGGACAAAAGCTCCACCTCTGAATTCCTAATGACATGGATGACTGCAACTTTTGAAATTATTTCATGAGAAAAATAAGACTTCTGATTGTTTAAGCCAATATAACTAGTTGTTGGGGTTTAGTCGTTGTTTTGTTTCTTTTTTATTATTTGTTTTGGTTGCTCACATCAAGCACATTTCCAATTTACATATTGTAAATTCCAGGCCCCATTGGAATTTGCAATTCAAGACTCAGCTGCATTTCAGCCCTTGGATTCTGTGAGATAACTCTGTATCTTAATACTTTTTATTCTTTTCTTCAGCTAGCTTGAGTAGGTTTCTGTTACCACTAATTAAGCAATCCCTCACCAAGACAAGGAAGCTTGAGTTGAGGGTACAAAGGGAGAGTTTTGCAAGGGTGATGCTCTCTTTTACTGAAGACAAGGCCAGAGACTATTTCTCAGCAGCCAAAGAGGTTAGGGCTATGACCTACTCAGGTTATGAGCCATTGGAAAGATTTCCAGGGGTCTTTGAACAACCTCCTTCCTTGAAAATCATCTGAGTAGGGTGGGCAGCTGCTTTTGGGGGCTGGGTTAGTTAGGTATGGCCCTCCCTGTAGACAAGCCCATCAGAGAGGTAATCTTAGATGTGGAGATGCAGTTTCTTTGTATAGTCAAACAGGCAGCTCAAGCAAAGAGCTAGAGGCACTCCTGGCCCTCTGTCTGTACTCCAGTGAGGCTTCAAAGAAGAAATTGCCAAGCTAAAGGGAGCACAGGCATGGTCCCTTCTACTGGTATTCTCTGTCCACAGGCTTTGGTGCTGTACTTAATAGTGTAGAATGGAATCATCCTATTCATTAGTTCTGGTTTCTCTGAAGCATCTTCTTCATAGCAATCCTCCGGTTGCAGGTTTCTTCTGTCCTGACTTACTGAAGCAGTGGATACGATTTTTAGATCTGACTGCTCTTGCCACCTGCGGTGGAGGTTGATGCTGGGTAAGGCCATGCTGACTGTGCTGCTGCAGGCCCTGGGTCCATTTTGATGTAGTTTCTGGGTAGCACCATTTCAGCCCTCCTGGGGTGCTTAAAAAAACCCAGAGCCAACCGCCATCCACTGCAGGTGGTGGGTCCCGAGTTGCTGCTGCTCCCCATGAGGAGAGAGCACTGTTCTCTGCTTTCCTGCTTGCAGGATTGTTCCAGTTTAGAAAAGGCCTACAGAAAAACAAATGTTCATTTCTTTCACAGAACAGCTGAGAGCCTCTCTTTTTCACACAACCAAGAACTTCCTTCCAATAGAATTATTGATACTTAAATGTCATCTCAATGGTAGCAGAAATTTTTCACTTCCTAGTGATTTAGGGGCTGGGAAAAGGTGGGGAAGCAGAAAATTTGATAGTTCTTTTTAAAATGCCTTATATGAAGGCATTTTCTGAAAGATGTTGGTTTGTTACTATCCAGCATTTGACCCCAAACAGAAAATTGCATTCTGACGGAAAACTAGAAATTCATTTCTGAGCACTAAATTGTAGACATTTATCTGGAAAGACGTTCAGCATGTATTTTTAAGTGAAAAAAGGTGGGTTGCAGAACTATGCATAGCATGATCTTAATTTTGTCTAAAGAAAGAGAGAAAAAGAAATGAAAGAAGGAAAGAGGAAGGAAGAAAAATCATTTTAAAGATATAATTCTGTATATCCAAAAAAGACTATAAAGGTTAAATATTAACAATTGTTATGGTATTTATTTGGGTGCGATTACTTGTGATTTCTGATTTCTTTTACTTACTTTTGTCTATTTTCCAGATTTTCTATAATGAGCAGTAAAACATTATTAGAAGTATTATTTTAGCTGACATTAATCTTGCATACCATTTCTAGAAACCTTATATTATTGTTTCTTACAATATTAACGTACACATGGGTTTTCCAACTATAGCTAGTTATCTATTGTTTTTGTTAATGAACACAACAAAGAATGGAACAGATAAGGCACACAAATAATTCAAACTATCTTAGAATCTTGTCTTCCCTCTTCCAAGATTATTTGTAAGTTTCCAGATGAATTTACTATGGTTCTATTACTAGTCATTCTTTTCATTCACTCACCAAATAGTTTTTGAGCATCTACTATGCGTGGTGAGCTAGACAGAAACTGTGGCTATGAGACACTATCTCTCTAGGGCCTACTCAGAGTGGTTGATGAGTTCCATCCTGAAATCTAGTTTCTGCTGAGGGTCAAGGTCACTGGAGTGCATCTGAAAAAAAATGTGCTGAGACCGTGTGTGGGCTCAGGAGGAAAGAAAGCCATGGTCAACTAGGAGGCTCTGCCATAGCTGTAGGAAGAAGAAATGAGGCAGGTGCATAGGAGATTGGCCAACCTTGGTGATGTTTATGGTCAGGGAAAAAAAGGAACACAGGAATGGAACAAAATAAGAGGAAAGAATGTGATTAACCTATGTAAGAAATACTCGGCCTTTGACTAAGAGAAAGCTGGTGATATGGTTTGGCTGTGTCCCCATCCAAATGTCATCTTGGATTGTAGTTCACCTAATTCCCAAGTGTTGTGGGAAGGACCAACTGGGAGATAATTGAATCATGGGGGTGGTTTCCCCCATACTGTTATTGTGGTGGTGAATAAGTCTCATGAGATTTGATGGTTTTATAAGGGGAAACTCCTTTCACTTGACTCTTATTCTCTTCTCGTTTGCCACCATGTGAGACGTGCCTTTCACCTTCCACCATGATTATGAGGCCTCCCCAGCCACATGGAACTGTGAGTCCATTAAACCTCTTTCCTTTATAAATTACCTAGCGTCACATATGCCTTTACTAGCAGCATGAAAACAGACTAATACAGCTGGCCTTTGCCCTCCCCCCACTCCCACCTGTAAGGCGCTGGTTTTCCAATTTGCTTTTCCTGTCCCCTGAAGTTCTGCATAGTCACTGAGAGCCTGGCCTGCTAAAGTATTTGCCCTTCCTTCCCGTTTTCTCCCATATCCCCATCTGAAGGGAATACCTTCGAAGGCAATGATCCTACAGGACCTTGATCCACCCGAGCCCCTCTAGCATACTATCTGCACCTGGATAGTATAGATACCCACTGGAATCTTGTTTCTTTTTCATTCAAGAAAGCAAAGATCAAGGTTAAGTGTGCCATTTTGACAAAAATAAAATAAATTTGAAAATGCTGGGGATATGTGGTTTGCTGATTCCCACCTTTACAGCCACAACCACTTACGAATCTTTCTAATGTTTTGTCAGATTCTGGATCCAATACCTTGCAGTCATGCAGAGATGCCCATAATGGTTATTTATGTTCTTGGCAAGTTTATTCTCCCATTCTGCTAGGGTCATTTATTTCCACAGGAGGTGATACCATACAATGTTGGTTTTCATGAGGTGCTGCACTGACATTTTTGTACTGCAGGAACAATGGGGGCTTAGGGAGGCAGACCAAGTTCAAGGGTAACCAGCTTAGAAGCACATCAGAGCTGAGGAGCCTCTCAGGCCTTTATCCATAGGTGCACCTTAAGTTGGTTTTGTAGGCAAATTCTAAGCATTGGGTTAAAAAATCATTTGTGTAAACAGAGTGGGGTCCCGGGAGTGGGACCTGATGGAAGGGGAGGAAAGAGAGACAGGTACATTGGATGTAACTTTTATTGAAAACCATTAGCATTTCAGTGGGCTTGCGGAGTTCAAACCTGTGTTGTTCAAGGCCAATTGCATTAACAAAAATTATGTGTAAGGCTGATGTTGGGGGCACATAGAGCCAGCACTTGCTATGAAAAGTCCAGGGAGCTTTCCAGTGGGTAACAGGAGAATAAACCTGAAGTGTAACTTCTGTTTATGATGACGGTGAACAAGAGAATGTACCCTAATTTAAAGAAGAATGCTCTCTTATCTCTGTGCTTGGCTCATCTCAGCCTTCAAACAGTAGTAGGGTCTGAAGTGCGGGACAATGAGAAATTATAGCAGTAAAGAAAAACCTGGGAGGCTGAGGCAGGAGAATCACTTGAATCCAGGAGGCAGAGTTTGCAGTGAGCCAAGATCGTGCCACTGCACTCCAGCCTGGGCAACAGAGAGAGACTCCGTCTCGAAAGAAAGGAGAGGAGAGGAGAGGAGAAAGGAGGGGAGGGGAGGGGAGGGGAGGGCTAAGGCCCATGAGTGAATAAACTCAGTGACTTAAAGGGCTCCTTGGGAAAAGTGAAAAAGCCATGAAGCTCAGAAGAACTGGGACCCATGAAACCTATCCAGTTTGGGGCATACCCAGTAGGATGAATTCCACCTCGGCCAGCTTCTTGAAAAGCCGGGGTGCCTGAGGAAAAGGGAGATTTTTCTTTCATGGAGTAAATAGGTAGTGTAGGTTAATGTTTGATGGGTTGTGTGAAATCCCTAGAAGTCTCAGGGCATTAAACAGCACAGAAGATTAAACGACACCAATTACCATTATATTACCGTGAGAGAACGATTAAAGTGTAAACCATCACAAGGAATTTGAGTGATCTACATGACTCAATCAGCAAAGCCACCACACCATGAGAAGCTTTTGGAGCTAATGGAGAAGCATCCCTGCATACCAAGTAGCAAAACGTCTAAGTTACAATTCAACCTGCTCCAGGAGCTCAGGTGCTCTTAAGCCACTCGACATAAGTATATATCAATTCCTAAAAATTAGTGCTGTGGTATCCTAATAACTTACACTGGAATAGCTCTTTGCAGATACTCAATATAACAGTTTTTATTAAAAAGTTGGCACATATTATTGCAGAGCATTTCTCCTCCAATGACAATTCATAATAAGTACAGAAAACTCACAACAGAGAAACATCATGTTTAATAAGCATTTATTATGTCCCCACAGCATGCCATTGTTGAAAAGGATATAGACATAGAAAGGAACTTTACACTCAACTAAATTAAAATCCAAAGAAAGGAAGAGTTGACACTTGAACAACATGGAGATTGGGGAGCCAACCTCCAATGCAGCTGAAAATCCAGGTATAACTTTTGACTCCCTCAAAACTTTACTAATAGCCTACTGCTGACTGGAAGCCTTACCCATAACATAAACAGTCAATTAACACATATTTTTAGGTGTTATATGTATCATATATTGTATTCTTTCCATAAAGCAAGCTAGAGGAAGGAAACTGTTAAGAAAATCATAACAAAAAGAAAATATATTCACTATTCACTATGTGGAAGTGGATCATCACAAAGGTCTTTATCCTTGTTGAGTAGGCTGAGGAGGAGAGGGAAGAGGAGGGGTTGTTCTTGCTGTCTCAGGGGTGGCAGAGGTGGGAGAAGTGGAGGAGGTGGAAGGGGAGGCAGGAGAGGTAGGCACATTCGTGTAACTTTTATTGAAAAACAAAATAGCATTTCAGTGGACTCGCAGAGTTCAAACCTGTGTCATTCAAGGCCAATTGCATTAATAAAAATTATGCGTCAGGCTGGTTGTGGGGGCACATGAAGCCAGCACTTGCCATGAAAAGTCCAGGGAGCTTTCCAGTGGGTAACAGGAAAATAAACCTGAACGTGTACCTTCTGTTTATAATGACGGTGAACAAGAGAATGTACCCTCCTAGCTTATTTTCTTCCCTTCCCACTCCTGCAGGAATAGAATTAGAAATGCAGCTGCACATAGAATTTTTTTGCATGTAGGCAGTTATTTCTAAGATAGTCTCCACTGGCCAACCTGTCCTGATGACATTTCATATAGAAACTGTAAATGTCCTTGCCTCAATAGAGAGTCCTGATATTACCCAGGTGACATCAACACTGTGGCTTCATTGTGTTCTTTCCATCAGAGTTTAATTTCCTCAGTCAAACACAACTCCTGATAAAGAACCACCTATCACTCTGCCCAATCCCTCTGACCTACTTTGACCAAACGAAATAACATCTATATTGAACATGGCTTTTTTTCCCTGACCAGGCAAATCTTCAGAGGAGATGCTGGCGTGCAGTGCAGTCTTTCCAAGTTTGTCATGCTATAACCTGCTGTCCGTCTTGCAAATTAGGTATGATTTGGTTTGGTGGAGTTGCTCTCTGGGACATTATCCCCATTCTGCCTGAATTTTCCCTCCACCATTCTAGTCCTCCTCCTTGTCTGTCTCCGATAGTCCCTCACAGAGGCAGTACAGCTTGGTGCAGAGAATATGGATTTTGAAGGCCAGTTGCCTTGGGGTATAAGTCAGGCATTGATACTTGCCAGCTGCGTGGTTTTGGGCAAGTTACTTTACCTCTCTGAGCTTAGATCTTTTCTGTGTAAAGACAATAATTCCTCCCTCAAAGGGCAGTCAGTTCCAAGGCTTACAAGAAATAATACATGTCAAGTTTTAGACACATAATTGATAATCCATGTCAATTGCCACTGACTTGCCTCACTGACAATCCTGGGGCCCAGGACCAGGTACCCTACCCTCACTTGGCTTTATCACAATCAGTTATTGAGGTGTTTTTTTGTTTTGTTTTGTTTTTGTCTTCAAAGAAAGAATGTAACAGTTTAATGGATATAAAAGATAAGCACACAAAGTACAAACATTTCACATTATTTTATATTTCTAAATATTTATATATTCCGCTTACATATAAGAAAAGGCGAATTCTGAAGCAGGCTGAGAATTAAGTAACTGTAACATTTTTTTAGCAGAAAGTAATATAAATACTGAGATTAAGTTGAAAAAAAAACAAGGTCTCATTCAGTGTTACAAAGGGAAAGAATGTTTTTGATGCTCCATGATCAAAGCGGGAACCCAGAATGATTTATAACCATGTTTGTCTAACTCTAGCATATGTGGAAACCACCTGAATATTCGCTGGATATTCACAGTGGGTGCTGAATAGTAACCTGCATTTTAACAAGCTCACCAAGTTTTTTGTTGTTGTTTTGTTTTGTTTTGTTTTGTTTTGTTTTGTTTTGATGTAGCAGGACTAAACTTTGGTAAACACTGACTTAGAAAAGAGCCCATCATTAGAAGAAAAGACCGGCGACGTAACCCAGCATAACCCAGCAGCCAAACAATGTTTCTTGTCTCTTTCTTCTCCTCCTCCCCTTCATTCTTTCTCCCCTTTCTGTCTCTGTCTGTCTCTGTCTCTCCCAGCCCTGGCTCAACCACAATGCTGGGGAAAAATGGAAATGTAATTGGTTTCCTCACGTATACAATCAAGGTGGGAGTAGAGGACTGGGAAGAAGGATTACTCAGCAGCATCTGCTACATGAGAAAACCTGTGGCAATCAAAAGATTCCTTTCTTGGGAAAAGTTTAAATCTACAGCAGTGGAAAAGCTACACAAATTAACTATCCCGTGAAACTCCCAGAATTTCTAAGAGTCCCAGTCAAACATGGGGGGTAGGCATGTAAGAGGAGGAGAAGATAAATAAATCCGAGTCTAATCTAAGACCACGGAAAACAAGACTGAGTTAAGCAAGGTTTAAGACGAGTCAAAGATTAGGGAAGAGGCACCCAAATCTACATAAACACTTACACATCTCCAAAAGGGTGTTTCACACACTTTTTAAAAGCGGTGTATATTAGTCACAATAGGCTAGATTATACGGCAGCGATGTATCAACCCTTAATCTCAGTAGGTTAAAACAGAAAAGGATTATTCTAACTCATGCTGAATATCTGTCTAAGGGTGTCTGAACACTCTGCTCTGTGCCATCCTTGTTTGTCATCCTCATCCTGGGACCTAGGCTGAGTGGCCACCACTTGAAGCAAGGCCAGTAAACACGGCAAAACAAAAAAGAGAGGGGTGAGGGTGATCTGGATGGTCCTGCACTGGCAATTAAATGTTCCAAACCAGAGAGATGTGCTCATTGCCCCAAATCGGTCACATGGCTCCACCCAACCATTAGAGGCCAGGAAGGACAATGCTACCACATGCCTGGAAGCGGGAAGAACCAGAATTGTTGGTGGACAGCACTAATGACAAAACAATGTGGCACCGTGGCACTTTTTTATTCAAATAAAATATTGTGCAGGACCCACTATATGAGATATGTTTACTGGAGCTGCTCTGATTCAAGCTGAGAGGAGAGGGTGAGGTTGGAGTTCAACCCCCACCATGATACCCCTCCTCAGGCGGCCCCTGACACATCTCTGAGGACCCAGGACTCCTGGAGGCAGTTTGACGACCACTGCTCTAAAACACGCATTGCATTGTGTGTCTTATGTAAGTGCTGTTCTCTATTTATTGATGATTAATTGTTTTAATAAATGAATTTACTCTAATGGAAAGGTTTAATTAAATAGAAAAGCATTGTTCTGTGGCAAGCCTTTCTGTTTGAAAAGGATGGTTATAAACAAAGCCTTACTTTTTACATATCACAAATGCAGACAAAATACTTAACAGAAAATAAAAAACTCTAAAAATAGCCTCTGAACTTTACACCCTGCCCAATAAAATGAAGCGTACACAAAAGCTGGTTTCAAAGAGTACCTGTGCTACAGCATGCATGATGCTCAAGGCCATTATGCTGAGCGAGATGAGCCAGTCACAAAAAGACAAATGTCATAGGAGTCTGCATATGCAAGGTATCTAAAGTGGTCAAATGCATAGAAATAGAAACTAGAATTGATGTTGCCAGGGGTGGAAAAACGAGTTACTTAATGGGCATAGAGTTTAGTTTTGCAAGATGAAGAAAGTTCTGGAAATCAATTGCACCACAATGTAAATACTTCACACTACTAAACTATACACTTAAACATGGTTAAGATGGTACAGTTTATTATACATATATTTGAGATGGAGTCTTGCTGTCACCTAGGCTGGAGTGCAGTAGCACAATCTTGGCTCACTGCAACCTCCGCCTACCAAGTTCAAACAATTCTCCTGCCTCGGCCTCCCAAGTAGCTAGGATTACAAGTGTGCACCACCATATCTGGCCGATTTTTGTATTTTTAGTAGAGAAGAGGTTTTACCATGTTGCCCAGGCTGGTCTCGAACTCCTGACCTCAAGTGATCCGCCCATCTCAGCATCCCAAAATGCTGTCATTATAGGTGTGAGCCACCACACCCAGCCAATGCTATGTATATTTTACCATAATTTTTTTCGAATAACCTTAGAAATGAATACCAATGGTTCCTCATTCTTGAATAAAACTTTACTTTTCATTATACCTGGTCACTAGCTAACATTTAAAACACTTTTCTTCTTTTCTACATCTCTAATTACAATTGAATTAAAATTTAACCTTCTGATCATAACAGAAAACATGCTTAAAGTCCAGTCTTTATTTGCTGTCATCTTCACTCCCCCATCCTAGATCAAAATAAAATATTTAACTTGTTTTTGCCCAACTCTGCCTGGTAGGAAAGTATCTTACCCTGCTGTTGACCTATCCATGACTGTAATCGGTTTGCACCAGGGTCTTTGGAAAGTCCATACTTTTTGAGCTTTTCTGGCCCAGATGGGAAGGAGATGCTGCCATTTTCAGAAGTTCTGCCTGACGGTAGCTTAGTATCTTAGGAATTTGCTGAACTTACTTTTGTGGAGGCTGGCACACTCTGAAGTCCTCCACCAGAAGGATGAGTGGGCTGTGGAGCATGCACAGAGCGGTGGCTAGAGGGGCACGCACCAGGTCAGCATCATGAGGCGAGCGTGTGTTGGGGAGAAGCACGCAGCTCTGAGGTCCGAGGAACCGGTGATCTCAGGAAAACTGCTTAACCTTCACCTTCAGTTTCCCCACCTATACAGCAGGAATTAGCTGAAATCTAAGGGTATATGAGAATTCATTAACTTATTAAAAAAAAACATATTGAGCATATTATGTGCCAGGCACTGTGCTAGGTGCTAGGAATATATCAATAAACAAAACAGACCAAAATTCTATACTCATGGAGCTTGGATTCTTCGTTGGGAGAGACTGTCAATAAATAAATAAGTAAAGTATATGACATGTTAATAGTGATAAGTGCTATGAAGATAAATAGTGTGCATGGGTGATTGTGTGTGTGTGCATATGTGTGTGTGTGTGTTTAATTTTAAATAGGATGACCAGGGAATTCCTCACTGAGAAAGAGATATCAGAGTAAAAAAAGACATAAAGGAGGTGAGGGAGCAAGCCATGGGGATATCTCGCAGAGAGAACATATGTGCAAAGGCCTCAAGGCCAGTGTGGCTGGATCAGAGTGAGAAGCAAGCAAGTGATAGGAGGTGGGTCAGAGCAATGTCAGCAGGTGCAGAGGCAGATTGCTTAGGGTACTATACGCCATTGCAAAGACTTTGAATTTTACTCTGAGTCAAAAGAGAGGATGCTGGAGCAGTGGGGAAGAATATGCTCTAACTCACATTTTAACACTATCTTTCTGGTGCTCTGTTGAGAGAAGAGTGACGGCAACAAAGACAAAAGAAAGGAAGCCTGTCAGGAAGCTTCTGCAATGGTTCAGGTGAAAGATGAAGGCAGCTTGGAGCAAGGTGGTGGTGGTGGAGGTGGAGAGATTAATTCTAGTGAAGCACTCACTACTGTTTCTGGCACAGAATAAGCGCCCAATGGGTGGTGATGGTGCTTATTATTATTAACAAAGTACATGGGGAGAAGTGGGAAGTCAGGGGCAAAAGAAAGCCACAACATTCAGTGTGCCAGACATTATCTGAATAAAGGGAAGGCAGAGCCAGAAACCTAGGATAATGACAGCCTGGGTATCAGGGGTAATCTCAGAGGCACTATTTTGGGACCAGAAAAAAGATTGTTCTGATCTTCAAAGGCACCATGCGAGTGCTACAGCGAGGGATCTGTCCCTGAGCCAAATCCTCCAGAGAAGCAGAGAATTAAGAAAAGTCAAGGTCAGCTAGGAGACTATCTGGATTCAGAGACACAGGAGACACAAGAGTGAGGGCATTTTGTTTGTTTATTTTTATGTACCAAGATACATAATGTAGAAACCTCCCTGGTTTCTACATGGAAGCTAGAAACCACATAAGCACCTAAATACCATATCAGAAACACTTTAATTTCTCTAAATCAATACACAAAGGGGCAAATGGAAGCCAAGTTTGGCCTTTCAGAAACCTAATGATCCCTTGCCCTTCCTGTTTAGGGGTAGATACTGAATTTCTTGCCATGGCCATGCAAGAAGGGGAACTCTATTTGAGAAAGTAAATGCTTTAAGGGCAATATTTCCATAAGGTTTTTTTCTTTGTTTGTTGTTTTGTTTTGTTTTGTTTTGTTTTGTTTTCTGAGATGGAGTCTTGCTCCGTCACCCAGGCTGGAGTGCAGTGGCGTGATCTCGGCTCACTGCAACCTCCACTTCCCGGGTTCAAGCAATTCTCCTGCCTCAGCCTGCCAAGTAGTTGAGATTACAGGCATGTGCCACCTCGCCCAGCTAATTTTTGTATTTTTAGTAGAGATGGGGTTTCACCGTGTTGGCTAGGCTGGTCTCAAACTCCTGACCTGGTGATCCTCCCGCCTAGGCCTCCAAGAGTGCTGGGATTACAGGCATGAGCCACTTCGCCCAGCTCTCCATAAGGTATTTAAGATTGCTCCCTGCTTTCCAAATGTAACTAAGTCACTCCGCTAAATGCACAAGCACATTGGCGGTTGCCAATTGCTCCCAGGCCTGGTCACTGCCTGCGCTAACTAGCTCTCTCTAACTGTGTAAGAGGCTTTGAGTGTAAAATGTACAGGCAACAAAAAAGATAGGCCTGGGGTGAGTCACTGTCAAGAGCCCGTGTGGAAAAGCCCCTCCTCCTTTCATCTCTTTAGGGATGTAAGACATGCTTGACATGCAATGATGTCTGTTGTGCCTCTGCCCCCATGCAGGTAGGAAATGGCTCTAGAAAGCACTGTAGCTCTTTCTGCAATGACGGAAACGGTCTATGCCTGGGCTGTCCAATATGATCACCATCCGGCCACATGTGGCTGTTGAGCATTTGAAATGTGCCTAGTGCAACTGACAGACTGGGTTTTTTAATTTTATTTTATCTTAACTAAAAGTTAAATTAAAGAGCCACGTGTGGCTAGTGTTTACTGTATTTGACAGCACAGCTCTGGAAGGTTTACTAACTTTAATCCCAACTCCTGTCCTTTGAACTCAGTAAAGAATGTAAATGTCCCTGGGATTGGAGCCTTTTAGTAATTTAGGGAGCATGGCACTAGAGTTCTACATGAGGGGTAAGGTCTGATGAGGACTGGAACTAGCCCTGGAGAGGCAGGTACAATAACCAGCAGCTATAGGACTGGCACACGCCCTGATGTCTCTCTGAGGCTCAGTTTCTTCACTGACTTCCTCACAAGGAGTTATGAGAATTAAGCCACTCTAAAAATTTAAGATTGTTTTATAAAGGGATTGTTCTGTTATGGGTCCTGGGGTTTCTAAACAAATGAGAAACAATTTAATGACAAATATACGTAGAATGTTCTATATTCCTCATTCGTTTCTAAATTAATCCCATCTTAAGGCAAAAAGAAAAGCAAGTAGCCTTTTTTGGGCCATATTCCCTATATTTACAATATAAAATCTCAAGGCCAACTATAAGCCTAAGTGGCAGAAGCAGAAACAGTGCCAAGCTCTGAAAATAGCAACCAAAACAGCCAATCAAAGAAACTCGGTCCCATTTCCACAAAGTAGAGTGTTTTCCTGTCGTTTACATAACTTACCTCCATAATTAAAATCACAGGAACACAGTGATAATTTTATGTCAGTTACATGACCTTTAAATGGGAAGGTTAATGAGAAATATAAGAATCTATGTTTTTTTTGGTTTTCACATTAAAAAAAACTTTTTTTGAGACAGGGCCTCGCTTTGTCACCCAGGCTGGAGTGCAGTGGCATGATCTTGGCTCAATGCAGCCCTCCCTGGGCTCAAGCGATCTTCCCACCTCAGTCCCCCAGTAGTTGGGACTACAGGCATGCACCACTACACCCGGCTAATTTTTAAAACTTTTTTTGTAGAGATGGGGTCTCACTTTGTTGCCCAGGCTGGTCTTGAACTCCTGGGCTCAAGCAGTCCTCCTGCCTAGGCCTCCCAAAGTGCTGAGGTTACAGGCGTGAGCCGCTGCACCTGGCCAGGAATCTATGTTAAGGTGAAAACTTGTCACTGCTACCCAATAGTGACTGATGATGAGACTAGCCAGAATAAATACGAAACTGTGCACTTCATAAACAAGGCTGGACACTGAAATGGGAAATGTAAGTATTAAGCACCTGGCAGGCACAGAAAGGTGCTTTCACTGATGTATCATTGCCTATTTGATCCTTTCAACAAGCCTATGATGTCGCTATTATGATTTCAAGAGAGGTTAAGTAACAAGCCCAAGGTTATAGAGATGGGAAGTAAGAGAGTCAGAAGTCCCATCCAGGCGGCCCCCACTCCATAGCCCAAGCATTTCACACTCAACAACAGAAGATGGCTTGGAATAACATTCAGAAGTTTTTTTTTTTTCTTTAAGTTAAGATTTGTATCCTACTTATTTCCAAAAGACTTGAGACAGCTTAAAGATTAAAATACAGTGCAAGAGAAGGCATTTAAGGATAACACTCTTGCTGAAGAATGCAAAAGAAATGGATGGTTTTAGACACCTGAGTGGAGCAGATTCCAACACTTGGGCATTTAATTTGGTTCTAACTTTTCTGACAGCTAAGCCAAAAAGAGAAGCATATTGGATTGCACAGAGTTTTGTTTTCCAACAAAGTAAAGCATACATATTCATCTACAGAGACAAAACGTTTTCCTGCTAGGAAACTTAGATAGGAATTCATCACGTAGGTCCTTGGATAAAGGACACTGAGTGACACAGAGAACCTTACTCTCTTACTCTCATTTGTAAAAGAAGGGGGCCATATTAAGGTCACCTTCCAGTGCAGTGAGTGTGTGAAATACTGCTAATGAAAGTTCCACAAAAGAGTCAGAAACACCGTTCAACAGAGCGCTGCTTTTATGGACCCTCTATAAAGACAGAAGACTTAATATACTAAAGCACAGCTTAGTGAAGGAATTTCTATAAGGAGCTGAGAGAATATGAGCTGGGACTTTGCTTTATGGAGTCTAGCAGAGCAGGGAATGCCTTAGAGAATATCAATGACAAAGAGTTACCTAGTCATCGGTCGGAATGCCTTAGAGAATATCAATGACAAAGAGTTACCTAGTCATCGGTCCTCAGAGACACTACACATGCTGGACAATGGGAAGATTATGTGGGTAATGTGGGTGAGGCACCACTCTTTGGGCAGTAGGCCTCTACCTACAGGTTCAAAACAAGATACATAAATGCATATTAAACATTTATAGTCATTCATTTTAAATAATTGAATAACATTCTATTTCAAGCTGTGTACTATGGAGAATAAAAAGAATAGGAGTGTGGTCTCTGCCTCCAGGAAGCTTATAGTCTAATACAGGATTTCTCAACCTTGGCTATGTTAACATTTTGGGCTGGATGCTGCTTTGGTGTGGGGAGCAGTCCTGGGCATTGCAGGGAGTTTACAGCAGCATCCCTGGCTCTACCCATCAGTAGCATCACCGTAGTGTGACAACCAAGAACGCCTCCAGGCACTGCCCAGTATGCCCTGTGGTAGAGGTGGGAATCACTCCGGTTGAAATCCACTGATCCATTATGTAAGAGAAAGGGGGAAGAAATGCATGAAGCTGAGAATTTTAGTAATTCTAGTGCAATGGGTATAAATTATTACAATGATCTAAAGGAAGGAAATGCTCTTACAGTGAGAAAAGCAGACATTGAAGAAAAAGGAGGAAGGTCGCTAAGCTGAGCCTTCATGGATTTAGTTAGGTTCTTGCCAGTAGCAGCCTAAGAAAAGGCACGGAGAAGAGGCTGAGGAGCAGGTTGGGAGAGGCATGATCGTTTCTGTGGAGCGCACAGAGTGTATGCAAGGGAGAGATCAAGGTCAGGCTGGACGCTTGAGGGCAGAGAGGGGACAGCTCTGAATATCAGGCAACAGACTTGGAGCCTGATTCAGTCATGCAGGGGGAGTTTTGAAAGCTTTGTGTAGAGAAGAGAATCCTCTAATCTGCCCAAATAAAATATCAGATATCTGTGTAAAGGCTGGGTCCTATCATCTGCATGTTTGTGTCTCCCCAAATTTATGTTGGATCCTAATCCCCAATGCAATAGTATTATGAGGCAGGGCCTCTAGGAGGTAATGAGGTCATGGGGGTGGTGCCTTCAAGAATGGATTAGTGCCCTTACCAAAGAGACTGCAGAGAGGTAGCTTGCCCCATCCACCATGTGAGGACACAGCAAGAAGGTGCCGTCTATGAAGAAGAGGGCCTTCACCAGACGGAATCAGCTGGCATCTTGAGCTTGGACTTCCCAGCCTCCAGAACTATGAACAATACATTTCTGTTGTTTATGAGCACTGAGTTTAAGGTATTTGGTTATAGCAACCCAAACAGACTAAGACACTGTGTAAGAGGGAGTGGGGAGAGGAGGGAAAATACAGCAGCCCAGAGGAGAGCAGAGAGTGGCAAAGTCAACAGAACATAGGAATGTCACATGGCAGGAAAAACTGAGGGGCAAGGAGGACCCAAAAATCCTGTGGGGATGTGCCTTCCATCAAATACACACAAACTCCCCTCCAGAGGGCTTTAAAAAGACCCCACCATTGCTGCTCTTAAACGTGTAGGCTTCCCAGGAGATGCTCTAAGGAGAGAGAGAAGAGTGGCCTCTGAAGACAAGGGATAGGGACTCCTGTTCTGGTACAGATCATTTGCATTTGAGATCAACTATCCACGACCACCTGTTAGAACTGCATTGATAGCTCAACCGTTCCTGTGTCCTCAGCCCTGGCTTCATTTCTGTCCTCATTTGCCAGATTGCCCCAGCCCCTTTCCTTCAAAGAGGAGGCCTCTGAAGCTCTGCTGTGCTGAGGACTATTCTGCAGGGTGAGCACTGAGAAGCTCCTTTCCCCTGCATGATTTCAGGCTTCAGTACAGAAGACATTTTATAGTCTCTCTGTTCCTTCCAGTCCACTGCTCTGTTGGGGCTGAATAAATATTGACTAGCCTGTAAAACATAAGGCCTTTTATTTATACATCCTCCTGCTCCAAGGGCTGTGCTGGAGCCCAGCCTCAGAACACACAGTGCATGTGTGGAGGGCTAGAAGCTACCACTGCAGTGCAAACCAGTGGCCACAGCTGTCAGGATGGGGCTGCCTTTTCTGGGGTGCAGCCTACAGCAGCAGGTGTGAGGGCTGGCACAGTGGGGCCGTGTCTGCTAGGAATGCTTATTTTGTAGCACATGGGAATGCTTTTGGTTGCAAGCAGCAGAGGAGTCCAGGACTGTGGAGTGCCATGAGGAATCCTGGCTTTTTCTCGTTCTTTGCTTTGCTGCCCTTAGCTGTTGACTTTCCATCCTTGGTATTGTTATCTCATGGTCCTAAGACGGCTGCTGGAGCTCCAGGCTAGAAGGAAGGGAGGGCATAGCAACTCCCTCTTCACCAAAGCAGTCCTCCTGCCTCAGCCTTCCAATGTGCTAAGGTTACAGGCGTGAGTCACTGCACCCTGCCAAGAATCTATGTTGAAACGAAAACTTGTTACTACTACCCAATAGTGACTGATGCTGAGACTAGACAGAATAAATACAAAACTGTATACCTCATAAAGAAGGCTGGACATTGAAACGGGAAATATATGTCTTAAGCACCTGGCAGGCACAGAAAGGTGCTTTCACTGATGTATCATTTCCTATTTGATCCTTTCAACAAGCTTATGATGTCGCTATTATGATTTCAAGACAGTTTAAGTAACAAGCCCAAGGTTGTAGAGATGAGAAGTGAGAGAGGCAGAAGCCCCATCCAGGCTGCCTCCACTCCACAGCCAGTGCATTTCTCTTGCTGTCTCTCTCCTCACTGGCCATACCTGAGTCACATCCCCAACCACTGGCAAAATGAAGGGACATAACCATGGCTGGCTAAGTGCAATCATGATTCATCCCCTGTGTTGAGGGGAAGGGTCTATTTTGCCCAAGACCAACAGACCTCTGCCTGACCCAATCGCAGGTCCCATCTGCAAGAAAGAAGAAGGGAGATGGCTGTGGGGTAGGCACTGGAGGGTCTGCCAACAGCTGCCCTCAGAAGGGCTGTGGGCAGGCGAGGATACCAATGCAGACTGACATCATTTTTTCAGCAACAAGTGCTCCTCTCCCTGGGGAGTGGGCATGTGGACACTGTCTTCCTTGTCTGTCATGAAGGAAGGTGAGCCAGGCCTTCTTAGGGGGCTCAGTGATCAGAAGTAATGCCCTCTCCAGTGATCTGCTGCCAGCCAGACATCACCCAGGAGCACAGTGGGTACAGCAAGGTCTGTGGAAGGAGTGGGCCAGCATCAAAGCCCCAGCTCTGTACTGGCTCAGCCAGGTGAGACTGTTACCGAACGGCAGGAGTTCAGTCTAGGTCCCATTGCTCACCACAAAGAAAGCCGATCCCTGAGACAATGAGTATTTCCAGGAAAGAAGGCTTTTTATTTGGGTGACTTCAGCCAGAGAGACAGAAGCCAAACCTCAAATCTGTCCCTCCCCTGCTGACTAAAGTTAGGGGTTTACATAGCTGGGAAGGAAAACAGGAGGGGCTAGGGAGAGGAGTTGTTCCACAGGCAGCAGGTGTGCCTCATTGTACAAATGTAAGTTTCTCAAGCTTCGCTTCTATGGGCATCCAGCTTGTTGGAAAATTGGGTCAGTTTCATGACCATGTGCATTCAGCAGGGACCAGTCAGGGGACAGGAGCCCCACTAGGTATTCTGGTCAGAAGGATTTTATGTAAAGACTTATTAGCTAGGTATAAAGCATTGTTAACTAGAAAATTAAAAGAAAGCGAGACAAGGAACACTAATATACCATGGAGGTGGCAGCTTGAGGAAGCAGCTTCCACCCTAGGCCTGGAGGAACCAAGAGAAGAAGCTGGAATTGGGAACACCATGGTGTTCCTATAACTTGGAAGATAGAAGCTAGAAGCTTGGAGGAGAGGCCTCAGGGAGCCAAGGCTTCACTCTCTGAGGAAGGGGCTCTGCTGGGCTGGTGCTGGAGTCTCAGAAGGGGCACACCAAGGCTGGTTCTGTGAATGCTGGCAAAGCTGTGACAGCAGCTTCTGGGCAAATGCAGAGAGGCAGGAGTGATGCTCACAAAGACCATGGCAGAGAAGAAAGCCTCGGACAGCACTTTGGGAGGCTGAGGCGGGCTGATCACGAGGTCAGGAGATCGAGACCATCCTGGCCAACATGGTGAAATACCGTCTCTACTAAAAATACAAAAATTAGCTGGGTGTGGTGGGATGTGCCTGTAGTCCCAGCTACTTGGGAGGCAGAGGCAGGATAACCACTTGAACCCAGGAGGCAGAGGTTGCAATGAGCCGAGATTGCACCACTGCACTCCAGCTTGGCGACAGAGCAAGACCCTGTCTAACAAATAAAAAAAAATAGAAAGACGAATGAGAGAAAGAAAGAAAGGAAAAGAAAGAAATGAAAAAGAAAGCGAGAGAGAGAAAGAGAAAGAAAGAAGAAAGAGAAAGAAAAAAAGAAAGAAGAAAGAAAGGAAAAGAAGAAAGAAAAGAAAGAAGAAAGAAAGAAAGAAAGAAAGAAAGAAAGAAAGAAAGAAAGAAAGAAAGGAAAAGAAAGAAAGGAAGAAAGAAAGAAAGGGAGAGAGGAAGGAAGGAAGAAGGAAGGAAGGAAGGAAGGAAGGAAGGCAGGCAGGCAGGCAGGCAGACTCTGAAAGCACCCAGGGGGGAAGCAGGTCCCCTTCCTCCTCTCTTGCCTCACCTAGCACCCCCTTACTGATAGAATCTACCACGGAGCAGCTGGCAAAGGCTAGAAAAAAATTGGTTTAGAGTCCCAGCCCCAGGATCACAAAGTAGAACACTGAAGGGTAGGTTAGCACCAAGAGGCCATGACCCATTAACAGGCACCCATGGGCAAGTGCTTCGCCTGCCATCACTTCAGGGCTCTAAACCTTAGTGGCCTCAGCTCTAAAACGGGGGAAGTATTGCCTGTCTGATGATCCCTGGATATGAGCTCCAGGATATGAGCATGGTTGTCAGCTTGCTTACCACTATTCCTCCAGCTCCTGGGACAGTGCCTGACCCATAGTGGCCATTCAAGAGTAAAGGCTGTAATTGGTCATTGTTATATTATTATTAACAAATGGAGATTCTAAAGCCTAGATATTTAAACAAAATTTTGTTTTTGAGACAGGGTCCCACTCTGCTGCCCAGGCTGGAGTGCAGAGGCATAATCCTAGCACACTGCAGCCTCCACCTCCTGGGCTTAAGTGATCCTCGCACCTCAGCCTCCCAAGTACCTGGGACTACAGGTGCACTTCCATGCTTGGCTTTTTTTTTTTTTTTTTTTTTTTGTAGAGATGGGGTTTCGCTTTGTTGCTTAGGCGGGTCTCAAACTCCCGGCCTTAAGCAACTCTCCCACCTCGGCCTCCAAAATGTTGGGATTACAGGCGTGAGCCACTGTGCCTGGCCTAAAAAAATTTAATTAAAAAAAAAAAGATTGAGGCAGCTCTTGCCTAGATTACTAAGTCACTCAACCAAATAAGTGCCAGGGCCAAGAATAGAGCCCAGGGCCTGTCTCATACCCTGATGAGGACATTATGTACTAGTAATGGTTTTATTCTTTAGAATAATGATGAGAATGTTATAAAAACAATTTAGCCTTGGCAGAGATGAGGCATTATCTGCCTTTCTAGCAGGATGTTTGCTCACCAATTTCTATTACAGGCACTCCAGCACCTCTTACACTCAAGCCAGTGGTGTGTGTCTCAGAAGTCCTCAGAGGCATCTCCTCACAAGACCAGCTGTGTGGCCTCAGTGGTGCGGAGGAGGAGATGTGTCTTCTCTGGCTGGCCCCAGGCCTTAGATGCACTCCATCCAGCTCCACCTCCTCTCGCCCCTGTGTCCTTCATGCATGTTCCTGCCTCCCGGGCCACTGCCAACATCAACCTGCTTAGGGACCCGAGACCAGTCTCCTCAGAGAGTGTGTAATGAGCCGTCCAACGACCACTGTGGATGTGTCCAGACTGTCTCAAAGGCTGTTAGATATTTGCTGGGTCCGCTCTGGGTAACCTTCCCTTTGTGCTACGGAGGAGGATCAATGACTGGATCATCCTGGAACCTCCTCCTGGAGAATGAGCAGCAGCATTTGTCCTGGCTGCCTTCTGGAGGAAGTGAAATCCAAGCTGCAGCCACTCTCACAGCTGGTGCTGGTTCAGTCTACCCCAGATGCGAAGTATCTAATGGACTGCCTCTCGTCTAGGGGCAGGTGAGAGCAGAACTCGTCTAACACACTTTGAGGACAGAGGGGCATCACCCGTCTGCAGGCATTCCCAGCCACATTTCCCTCCCAGGTTCAGGGGGAAGGTCTCCCTGCATTATCTAACTCCAACTCATCATGCTCAAAAGAAAAGTCAGGAGATTGAAAGCCCACAGACAGCCTTGCTCCCCTGTCTCTGTCAAAAACACATATGAAAGCAGAGAAAAATTCATCAGACGTGGAAGCAATTGGGGAAGAGACCAGGAGAAAACAATTAGGTAAAGAAGATGTGCATTAAACCATCTCTGGCACCTTCTTGACCCAGAAACGTTCTTTATGTCCTGGTAATGATGGCACATTGAACATTCCAGGGAATTCCAATCCTGGAAATCAAGAAGGAGACTTACTCTAAAGGCAAGGCAAAAGTGAGTTGTCACCAGGGTGCATGGCTTCCTGGACATTCTACTGGAATAAAACTTGGCTCCCCAGGGGCCAGCAGGAGTCACCCCAGGGCAGGTCCCAAGCAGTCTCCCTTCCAGGCTCTGTAGTAAAAATGAACCACTCTTGATTCGAGGTTCAGAGTCTGAGGTCAATTTCCCCACCCCAGATCTCACTGGGGGCACTAGATCCCCTAGAGCCTTCTTCAGACCCCTAAGATTTGTCACTGGCTTCAGGGAAATGAACCAATTCAATTAGCTTTTCCATTCTCCCAGCTTCTTTTCCAGGAGTGGAGCGTGGGACTCATTCTCGCCGTCGAACAAGCTAAAGAGCCTGCAAGGCCCAATACTGACTCCAGGAGATACTGGAAAGGGCTTGCTAGTGATGGAACCTGGCTATGAATCTTGCTTTCCTGATTCTAAAATCGACTCTGCCTGAAGGTGCTGCTGAGGTGCCCTGGGTACTTCTCCAGTGGTGGGTAGAGGAGTGACAGAGGGAGGAGGGCCCCTGACACACAAACAATTTCAGGAAGACAGTTTCCCTATTATCTATTATATAGACTGGGGGGTGCATTCATTTATTCATTCAATATTTATTGAACTTCCACGTATTCCAGACACTGTCTAGGCATCTGGACCGGGATAGAGAAGGGAATAAGACAGACCTTTCCTTGTTGTCACAGAACTTAAGTCTTCGTTGGGGAGACAGGAAATAAACAAGTAAGTTAAAAACCCATAATTTGGGGTAGAGGCCCACAGGTCAGGTTCTGCAGGAAGTAGACTCTGACAAAGAGATTTGCAGGAGGTTTTTGGGGCGTGATCTCAGGAGCAACAAGTGTGAAGGGTGAGGGACACAGGTCGGACAGACGGAAAAGCTGCTTTCTGTCTTCCTCCTGAGGAGCTTTGCAGCTTGGGACAACAAGCAGTGTTGTCCTAATTAAGATTGGAGGACTGGGCATTTGCACTCCCACGTGACCAGCCTTTGGATACAAGCTGCCTCCAGGAAGTGGGTGTATGTGTGGGTGGAGCAGCTTCCTCTGACAGAGGAAATGACACACCTCTGACACTTTCCAAAGCTTGGAAAGTGTCTCAGGTGTGAGTTGGTGGCGCCTGCACTCCCAGCAGCTAAGGTGACGAGCGTGTCTCGGTCCTGCCAGGGGTTCTGAGCAGCACACAACAACATCCACCATGAAATGTGGTGTGTGCTGGATGAGGGCTGACTGAGGAGCTCGAGAGTAGGAGTGAGGCAGGCTGTTTTAAAGAGGTGGCGAGGGAAGGCCTCTCTGAGCAAAAGCAGAGACTTTGGGCAAAGACTTGATTGGTGTGAGGAAGTGAGCCATTCAAAGTCAAGGGCACCAGAGGTTCTAAGCAGAGGAAACAGCAAATGGAAAGCAGAGAACAAGCTTGGCACATTTGAGAACCAACAATAAGTCCAGTGTGTCTGGAGCCACAAGAGTCAAGGAGAGAGCAGCTGGCGGTTCAGCCAATGGGGTACCGGGAAACCAGATGGCAGAGAGCCTGATAGACCATGGTAAGGAGTTTGCAGTTTACTCTAAGAGTGATGGGAGATGTTGGAGCACTTTGAACAGGGGACAATCACCATCTGATCTACATTTTAAACGTATTATTTCACTAAATAGAGAAATAATACATTTAAAATGGTAGTAATTGGTCATTGTTATACTGTCATTAACAAGTAGCGATCCTAAAGTCTAGATTTCTAAAAACAATTTTAAGTGGAGCAAATGTTGCTCCATCTGACAATTATGTAAGCCAGCCATGCCTGTTCTTTCCCTGTAGGTACAAGCATATGGGAAACTGCATTCCAATCCAGGGAAGTATAGGAAGCAGTAATAAAAGTGGGAAGACCTATTACGAGTTCGTTGCAGTCATCCAGGTAAGAGGGGATGGTGGCTGAAAACAAGGTTTCAGCTATGTGGGCCCTAGCTTGGAAGGGATGGGATTCTACATATGTTTTGTAGCTGGAAGCAGGAGTTTGAGGTTAAGAGACGACCTGAGAATAGAATGATTTTAGGTGTTAGGCCTGAGAGATGAGGGCACATTGGGGAGAAGCAGGTGCAGTGGGGGCAGGGTATCCAGAATGCTCTTTGGACATCTTACATTTTAAGTGCCTGTCAGACACCCAAGTAGAGATGCCTGATGTGAAGACATGAATATCTGCAGCTTGGGGTCCTTCGTAAGATCATTTGAAAATAAGAGTTGTGCTACTAAAATAAAATGTGCAAAAAAAAAAAAAGAGAGAGAGAGAGAAGAAAAAAAGAAAATCGCTGCATCATGCTGTCTTGTCTATAGTTGAATTTTCACATGCTGTGGAAATTCAGCCAGAGATGCTGTGGAAAAATACTGAAAGGACCCTTGGATCACTGATTCCAAGTTTGAAAAAGGGCTTGGCTGGCTGCTTCTAAGCTTGGCTGGCTTGCTTCTATGGGGCAAGTTTGGGAATCTTTTTTTTTTTTTTTTTTTTTTTTTTGTAATTGAGGCAATTGACTTTGTCAGCAAGCCAAGAGTGGATTTCTCTCATAGGGGTGAATTCACATTGATCAATGTAACCAGGCTCCTAAGAGACTGATAAAGCAGAAACTCTGTTTACCTTGAAAAATATAGTCATCTCACAATTATGTAAGCCAGTCATGTCTGTTCGTTCCCTGTAGATCAAAGCATATGGGAAACTGCATTCCAATCCAGGGATTTCCCAGTGAGTTAGAATTAGACAAAGGGGTTGAACCGAATAGCTCAACCATGTTCAGTTCTCAACATATTAAAATCCTGAGCTAATTGGTAAGGAGCCTCTTCCTGGAGCCTCCTGTCTGCTCCTACTCACCGCCCTCCTCATATCAGGGACCTCACAGAGCTCCCAGCCACTAGAAGGTAAATGCAGGTAGAATGGGGACCCTAGGTCCCTGCTCCAGCTGTAGCTAAACATCTTGCTGTTTGGGTAGTGCCTGTGCTGTATGGATTGTTAAAGATGTTGACTCCCATCCCCGCTTTAGGGCACCCAGTCATGATAGCTGGATGCCCCTCCCCTTCTCCATAACAGAGACAGCCGGGAGAGACCCAGAGCCTACTAATGTGTGGACACCCATCACCCCAGCCTTGTCTCCGTCAGAGCTTGAATCATCCCGATGATCCTCCTCGGTCTCATTTCTCTCTGTGTCTGTGACGCTGCATCCATTCTGACAGGCCCTTCTGTCCCTCAGGATGTTCCTGCTGTCAGTCCAGGCTGCTCTGGTCTGAAATTCATCCTGTCCATATAAGGAGGCTTTAAATAGATCTTCTTTGATCTGGTGCTGGCTGGTTTTATAAGTTTTCTCTCAGAGGGAAATTGTATTTCCTATTTCCAAGTTCTTGGGGGATGCCTCACAGTCAAGCCCCATAGACTGTCTACCCAGAGGAGTTTAATTTTCATGGAATCCAATAGGGCCAGTGCGGAAAGAGACCTTAATAATCATTTAATTCAACCCTCTTGTTTTATAGACAAGTTGACTGAGAAACAGGGAAGGAATGGCAGGTTGAATTATTATTTATAATGAATATAATATTTACAACCGGTACAGATCACAAAGAAGACATTAATAAACTGATCTATACCAGGAAGCTGTTCTCTGGTTTTTTATAGCACTCTAAGCCTGGTGACCTTCCTGAGCAAACAGAGTCCCTCGCCTCACTAAGGAGAACTCCAGGGAACACCAAAGGCCAAGGGAGACACCGCAGGCAATAAAACATCCCTGGGCAAAACATCTCAACACTCCCAGACAAAGAAAGGCACAAAACTCAAGAAAGCAGTGACAGGACAGCTTTAGTAAATATTTAATGAAGACGGAGCATAGAGGTCGTCCAATGCAGCCCCTCTTTTTCAAGCAAGGAAATGTTATGCCATAGATATCTGTCATTGTTTCAGCCTCCCAACATTCATTTCCTCTTTTGACAGCTGCTGATTTTCTCTTGAGGGCTCACCCCCCTGGACTCTGGGTGGTCCTGGGAGGGTATGAACCCTGCATCCTGACTCCCATCACTGAGGCCAAGGGTCTGGACCCCTCCTCCTCCTCCTGCCCCAGCACAGCGGGGAACCTGGCAGGACAGCTGTCCTCTGGGACTCTTGAGTTCACTCACTTCAGCCACCAAGCGCTTACTGTGTTTCCAGCAAAGGGCAGCTCCTGCGGCTTCTACTTCCCCTCTCCTAGGTGCCAGGGTTACTGCCTGTCCTCCAGCCTTCCATGGCATCACTGTCTCTTCAGATCATCTCATTCAATTCTCTCATTGCTGCAGTGAGCCTGGATGGTTTTCTGCTGCCGACAGCAAAAAACCCCAACTGATACCCTTCCCCTTCCCCAAGGTCAAGCGACCCAGGGCAAGGTCCAGCCTGAGATTTGAGTTCCTACTGAGTCCCCTACAGGAGCACAGCTATGAGCTGAATTATGCCTCTCTCCAGGTTCATTCCTAACCCCTGAGACCTCAGAATGGGACAGTATTTGGAGACACGGTCTTTATTGAGCTAATACAGGTTAAATAGTTTACCGAGGGGATCCTCATCCAATACCACTGGTGTCCTTATAAGAGGAAATTGGGACACATGTTAGTGTGCAGTGGGAAGACCATGTGAGGATGGACAGAGAAGCTCGGCCATCTGCAAGCCCAGGAGAGAGACTCAGAACAAATCAATCTGCGGACGCCTTGATCTTGGACTTCTAGCCTCCAAAACTGTGAGAAAATACATTTCTGTTGAGTAAGCGGCCCAGCCTGTGGTCCTTTGTCATGGCAGCCCCGGCAGACGAGTGCAGGCCGCACTTCCCACTGCCATGGTGCCACTGTCTGCGGACAGCATGCCAGCTTCATCACACGAGTTATCCCTGAAGATGCTCAAATTAACAGGCTGTTCTTAGAACCAAATTTCCTGGACAGGCTTCAGAAAACATTCTCTCTGGTGATACAGACATCCGAAACACACACACACACACACACACACACACGCACGCACCCCAAAAAAACAAAAAACAAACAAACAAAAATACCAAAAACAAACAAAAAACCCATGACCAAAAAATGGACCTTTCTCCCTTCATTTCTTTAGTAATGGACAGCGCCCAGAAGAGCAGGACAGATGGCTCCTTGGAGAAAACAGAATCATTTCTTAATAAACAAAAGAGAATTTAGAGCCCAAGTTGACAAGGAATTTAATCTTGTTCTCCCAGCATCCGCATGGAGGAGGGAAGCAAGCAGAGGCAAAGACAGACATCGCGGTTCCCCTTGATTCTAATATTGGGTTGGACGGGGGAGGGCGAAGATCTGCGTGCCGAGCTCCCTTTCTCCACCCACGCCCATCCTGGCATACACTCTCAGCAAAGCCTCACCGGGTTCCCCCTGCAAGTAATTGCAGAGGTCTCCTGGGGACAATAACCCCGATGTTACCTCTTGGAGGGTCAGAGGGAAGTGCTTAGGGCTGAGGGAATGCAAGAGGGTGGAGGCCAAAGGGCTGAATATTAATGGGGGCTATCACCACCAGCTCTTAAGGTAATGGAAAAGCCCTCTGCAGAGCCAGGCTGGGGACGGCCTCACACGGAAATGCAATCTTCTGCAACACAGAGTAGGCAGTGACAAGCAGTTTATCTTCCATTACTCCAAAGCCTTAAATCATTATCAACCCGAAGCCAGCAAAAAAAACCAAACCACTGACTCCAATGTCTCCTTATCTTCCCAGCAAATATAAATGTGTACGACATTGAGGCACCTGTGTTAGGGGTTGAACGGTATCCCTTAACCCCCCACCCCCAGAAAGAAAGCTATGTTGGAGTTCTACCCTCAGTACCTCAGAATATGACCTTATTTAGAGATAGGACCTTAACAGAGGTAATCATGTTAAAATAAGGTCCTTAGGGTGGGCCCTAATCGAATGTGACTGGTGTCCTTATAAGAAGGAGAACTTGGGCTGGGTGCCATGGTTCACGCCTATAATCCCAGCACTTTGGGAGGCCAAGGCAGGATGATCACTTGAGGCCAGGAGTTCGAGACCAGCCTGGGCAACATGGTGAAACCCCATCTCTACTAAAAATACAAATTAGCTGGGCATGGTGGTGGGCACCTGTAATCCCTGCTACTCAGGAGGCTGAAGTGGGGGAATGGCTTGAACCCAGGAGATGGAGGCTGCAGTGAGCCAAGATCGCGCCACTGCACTCCAGCCTGGGCGACTGAGTGAAACCCTGTCTCAAAAAAAAAAAAAAGAAAGAAGGAGAACTTGAACACAGAGACACATACAGGGAGAGCACTGTGTGAAGATGCTTCTGTAAGTTAAGGCACACCAAAAATTGCCAGCGAACCTCCTGACGCTGAGGGAAGGCCTGGAAAAGATATCCTCTCACAGGCCTCGGACGGCACCAACTCTGCTCATACCTTGACCTGACTTCTCGCCTCCAGAACTGGGAAACCACAAATTTCTGTTGTTTAAACAATCTACTTTGATGTACTTTGTTATGGAGGTCCTAGGAAAATTTACACAGAAAGCTCTAATCCACAGGGGAAGGGAAAAGTGGTCCCATCTCATCATAAAATAGGAATTTTTCTGAGGCCACAGGAATGGGTGGAGAAATGGGAGGCTGAGTCATTCCTTTTGCCAAGGGTTTGCCTGGATAACAATGACTCAATCAAATGGAAGTTCCAAATAAAAGTCATTTTTCAAACGAGTGTTTCCTCTTTTGAACAGTGCTGACTCAGCCCCAGCCAGCTGAATCAGCGTTTTTGGTGGTGGCAGGAAGTAAGGAGTGATCTTCCTAAAGTGGCGATGTGTTTCCTAGCAGGGTTGCCAGATTTAGCAAATAAAAATACAGAGGATACCCAGTTTCATCTGCATTTCAGATGAATGATGAATAATATTTTAGTCTATGTCTCAAATACTGCATGGGATAAAACATTCCTGTATTTTGCCTGGCAGCCCTCCCCTGATCTCTCCATCTATCCTCCATGTCCATTCTCTCCCTCATCCCTAGTGGAGGAGGGAGGCCCTCAGGCACATCGAGGCACCAAAGTTATGGTACAGTGCAAGGTAAGCTCCCAGCAAGAGGTAAGGTGTGTCTCATGATGCACCCTTTGGAGGAAAGGCCTCTGCCTCCTACTGTGGGGAATGATAAGGTTCTCCCGCTGTGAGGATCCACCAGAGAGCAGCCTTCGTGGCTTTGACCATATAGGGATCCAGCCTGGGGTTGAGCAGAGGACCGGGAAAAAATAAGAGAGAAAAAGGCCAGAAGGAAAGGAGGATCCCAGGCACCCATCCAAAGCTGACTCCGTGGGACTACAAGGTCACTGTAAGAGAGTGTCTGAAACATGCTCTGGCCTCAAATGTTCGCGTGATTAGATATGCAAGTTTGTGGCCTTTCTGGTGAGAGCTGCATGCCCATTGCATGGGATGACCAAATGTGCATGGACTTTGTTCCTGGGCATGAAGCTGGGCAACCTGCCAACAGAGCCCACACCCTGCCTCTGCCCTGCACACACACATGGTGGTGGTGAGTGTTTGTCAAGTGACAAATAAATGAATACTCACCACAAAAGAGAGTCCAGCCAATTTCTCCTCCTTGGAAATATGAAGCCAGAAGGTCAAACCCATGGTCTCTCTTCTCCCAGGCATATTAAAATTGTCAGCCAACTGAGTGCGAAGGCCCTGGCTTAGAGACATTGAGGATATACACCCTAGCAGGGACATGGAGCTACAGGTATGCATGAGCAGGGCCTGGAGGAGTCCAGTGGGAAGCTGGCCTTGTTTGTGGCTAAATAAGGATTGCATGGGCATCTCAATGTTTATGTAGCTGGAGGAGAGTCTGATGGGCATGCCCAAACGTCCAAGACTTTTCTCATAGACCAGGGAGAGTAAACTGGTGGGCCTCCCGAGGAAAACAGTGGTGGGCCGGGAAAATGCCAGGAGGTGTGAAATGCAAACAAACTGCCTGGGTGACAATTATCCTTTTAATTTTTCAAAGGCTGAACTTGGAGCAATTGATGTGGTGCCTGTTACACATGATAGAGAATGTTACCGTGCTTCAGACGCAGTGCCTGTGTAGAGGGCAGTAATCTGGACAAAAGGAAGGGGCAGGGAGATGGAAGAAGGGAGGTTAGGAAGGAGAGCAGGAAGGTAAGAAGTAAGGAAGGAGGGAAAGGAGGAGAAGGAGAATTTGAATGGAAATTTAGTCTGGCCAATACCCAAATCTGGTTTCTTCCTCTCAGCGTGAAGTGCCCTGATTGGATAAGGAATTCACTGCAAGCCTTTTCAAACTGGCTGGTTTCTTTTTAGAGAACAAGGCTTCATTTGATTAGTTGCCCATTAAATCATAGGAAGAGGGCTGGGCTGGGTAAGGGAATAGGACAGTTAGAAGCTGGTAAAGCAAGAATAGCTTCTCTTCTGAGGCTCGCAATGCTCTCTGAACTTGCTGTTCTCCTGTCAACGAATCCCAGTCCAATGAAAACAGTTTTAATTACTGAAATCCACATTGATTGATGGATGGATGGATTCAACAAAGATTTATAGAGAGCCCATTAGGTGTGAGCGGGCCCCAAGTGAGGCCCTGGAGACATAAAGGCAAATGAAGCGCAGACCCTGTACCCCAGGCCCTCCCAGCACAAAAGGGCACGCTGGCATATTTTAATAAGACAGCACGTTCAGCTGTGCACAGCAACTGCTCTTTGGGCACATACAGGGGCACCTGATCCAGACTGGAGATGGGTGGGGAAGATGAGATGAGGGGTGGAGATGAGATGGGAGGGGAGATGAGATGGAATGTATCAGGTGATACAACCCAAAGATGTTTCAATAAATATCATGGAACCACACACCTTCACCTCTTTAGTTTACAGCATAGATACCAGCATTGCAGGCAGCATCTTGCCCTTTTCCAGCTAAGTTTGCCATTTGTTTTTCTATTCTGCTCATGCCAGTGGTTATAATGTAATAATGGGTAGGAGTTTTCTATTCACAGAACATGTGGGTACTCCCATGGTGTATGTCACGTACACCATGAAATTCCTGCACACTGTATATATACTTGAATGTATTAATTAAAACTAGGAGGTTCCTGACACGTCCTTACCTTCCATTTCCTCATACCTAACCTTGATGAGTGAGGTGGGATTGTACTTCCTTTTTGTCTCCCATAAAAAAACCCTAATAGGTCTCATGAAATTCCATTCATTCATGCAATAAATATTCATTGATGCTTCTGTGTTCTAGTTGCTGTGTTGGGGCTCGGTATACAAGGAAGCAAAAGGTAGATATGAACCTCCTTCCTGGAGTTCAGAGTGGCTCTCAGATGCTTCCCATATTTCCCTAGGGGACTTGTTTAAAAATGCAGACGTCCCAGGCTTGGTCTGGAGGAAAATGTGATTCCATGTCCCAAACCAGGAGACTGACCCATGCACACTGCAGACCTGTTAGGATGAGGAGCCCCTGACATCCAGAAAGGGTGGGGTGGAGATCCAGAGGTTGATTCCAGAGAGCCCCGGGCTGCAGGAACATAGGGATGGGGTGAGGGAGGGATGCCATGAACGCATCCCCAGAGCCATCCCCATGCTCCATGGGCATATTGTCCCAACATAAAGCCCAGAAATGGAAAACAGCATGAGAAAGCGTGGCCCCCAGTGTGAAAACGCCTGAGTACTTTTGCCTGATTATTATTCCATTTGGTCTAATTGCATTTTAAAATGCTCAGTGGGGAAAAAAAATGCCAAGTCTTTTAATAAATTAAGAGCAGGTCTGCTTTTTAACCTGCAGCAGGTTTTTAAAAAGTCCTGCTGAGGGCACACTGCTTAGAGAGACATGGTCTTTGCCGATGAAGGTAATTAGTGAACACCTTCACCTCTGGAGTCGGGAGGGTGTGCGAGGGGCTTTGGTTACTGCAGTACTCTCTTCCTGATTGGGAGGAAACTGGTATTTACAAAGGATGCCTAAAGATTCAAATGTGGTTTTCTCTTTCCGCGAATCAGGAGGCAGAGTGTGTGCAGGAACTCAAAGCCCGTGGAACAGCAGGATGCAGCTTTTCTTGGCTCCGTTACTGAGAGATCCTGTCTGATGTTTCCTCTCTGACAGGCCGTGACTGGGGACACTTGGATGCCCAGCAGAGCTGGATTTAGGGGCAAAAGAGCTGGGCAGCTGTCCCAGTTACCCATCTATGAGGGGAGCTGAAAGATCATGAGAATAAATCAGAAAGATGGTGCCAGTTAACCTTGCTTTCCACAGAAGACTCTTGATATAATTGGTGAAGTGGAAACTCCAGCCAAAGTACACTCCATCCTCAAGCAAAACATAAAACACACTCCTGATGGATACGGAAAGTTTTGGTGGCCTTAGAGCCTGATTTGGTGCCAATCTGCCTGCATTCAAATCCCGGTTCCACTACTCACTGGATGTGTGACCTTAGACAACTTCTTTCACCTCCTAGTGCTCTGTTCCCTTGGCTATAAAACAAAAATTATAATAATGCCAGTTTTGAATGCTAAATGGGCATAAAGGAAACACTTAGACCCCAGACTGGCATGTAGCAGGAACTTTATAATGGTTAGCTACTCATTACCATCTTTGTGACCAGCTCAAGCAAGTTGCCTAGTGCCACTGGAGGCTGCACCCCTACCTGAGACAGCCACCGGAACGTTTCCTTAACGTGCAGCCTCCGCGAGCTGAAACTCTGAAAGGAAGTCCTGCATAATGAGCATTTATTATGTTCAAGTAATTAATTTTCTCTCTTAAAAATGTAACCCCCTTAGTACATCTCAAAAGAAATCATCTGACTTAGAAAATACAAAAGACATCTGAACAACATGAAAAATTACAGAAACGTTTTGCCCACGTGAAAGTCCCACTCCACCCCACCACACCCCAAGAAAAGCAAAGCAAACATAGAACCAACTTTTGAACATTTTGAACAAGTGTTTGTAACCGTATCGATATATGCATTACCTCTGTCCTGAGTGGGTAAGTAGCTGACTCTCTCCATATAGGAGTGTTAGAAAAACTGTGAAGGAAAGACCATTTCAAGTAAGTCAAAACGTTATGCCGTGTTTGATGTTTGTAATAAATCCCTTACTTTGAGCAGAGAGGCACATGACTTCTACTAATGGAAAATCAGATTTTCCTCTATCTCCACTAAATGAGTGTGGAACCATATTTAAGGATACACTTTGGAGGGTGCCAAAGCATTGGCCTAATCTGTCAACTTGATCCTAGGCTCCCCTGTCCCCTGTCCCCACCCCAACCTGAGCACAACTGGACTCAGAGTCAAAGCCAGAGCTGGGACAAGTGCAGCTTGTGAAGGATTCCAGGCCCGGCAAGCGGTTATATTAAGCACCACCGAGGCTTAAGAAGCATTAGATAAGATGTGGCTGATAATAGTCAAGGCCTGGTTACAATTCCTCCGAAGATGTTTATATTTCCTTCTAAATTATGTGATCACATGAAATTTGCCAAATAATCAATTTACTTAAAATTGATTATTTGCAGTGCTACTTGTGGGTGACTGGTATGCCATGATACTGTTACTGTGTAGCTAACTCTTCTATTTTATTTCAGTTTTGTTTTAAAGTATTCATTTATTTAATTTTTTTCACTTTAACGGTGATACATAATTATTTTCAAGGACGTGGAAATTACAGAATTGTATAAAGTAGACAAGAAAAATCACCTACAATCTCACAGCCCAGAGGCAATGACAGCTAATCATTCAGTCTATTTCCTTCCAGTCTTTTTTTTTTCTCCTATGTGTAGATATATGCACATATATATATTTTTTCTTTCCAAATATATTTATTTATTATAGAGTTGGGATTGTACTGTTTTCTAACCCAATTTGACATGTATATATATATATATATATATATATATATATATATATATATTTTTTTTTTTTTTTTTGCATTGCATCAGTTAGTCCTAGCAGGATACAAGTTTCCCTTTAATCTCCTGAGGCTAGAGTAGATGACCAAAAGGAATGCTGAAATAAACCTGGAGTAGGCATACTATGAAGCTGTTCCCACCCTAATCCTGAAGAGTCAAGGGGAGGGAGAAGTTACTGGAACAGGAAGGAAGTAGGTAGGGAGGATGAGTGGAGGAGGGTGCCACCTGGCCAAATTGATGGCCTTGAGAAGCCCAGGAATGAAACCCTGGGGTCTCAGATGGGGGCTGTGTTTATGGGAAGAGGGCTTCACGGGCTCCCACCTCCAGCTCTGCATTTACCCTCCTCCTCCTCTACCCCATTATTCTCCTCTCCTCCTACTTCCCCACTCTCTTCTTCCGCTCCTCCTCCTCCTCCTCTTCCTCTTCCTCTTCTGACTTTGAGGCCTCCTTCTCTCATCCTGGTGCCCGACCTTGTCCTGGCTTCTCATTTTTGCCCCAGTCCTGCCCTGACCTTCTCTGGCTAGAATAATAATTCCCCAAAGTAGCCCCATGAAGAACCTTATTTGACCATCCTGCCCTCCTGCTCCTCAGGGTGCACTTCCCATTGGACACACTCAGAAGGAGTTCAGAGGGCAGGGAGCCTGGGTGGTGCAGGATGAATCTGGAGGCAAAAGGAGAACATCCATCATGCACATCATCCAATATGCTTTAAGCATACCTTTAGAAAAGGGACCGCCTAGTATTCTTTTATAGAAAAGTACCGTAAATTATTTAACCCAGTCCTTGTGGAGAGTTTCTCATTTTTTTACCATTATAACTAGCGCTGCAATAAATATTCTTATACATACATTTTTGGCTGCCTCTCTGATTATTTTCTCAGGATAAATTCTTAGGGGTGGCATTACTGGGTCAGGGGAATCTGCATTTTTAAGGCTTTTCTTATATATCATCAAATAGTTCTCCAGAATGTTATACCAATTTAAATGCCTGCAAGTAATACATATAGAGTCACCAATCATGTTCACCCAGAGAACTGGTGATGGCTGCCTGCAGTAAAGGAGAAGATGCTAGGGGAAGAAGCAGCCTGTCCTGGAGACCATGGTGTGAAAGGTCACACCTCCCAGCCGTGAAAACTGACCTGTTTTAAGACTGAAAGAAGTTTCACAGTCAGTTCACTCCAAGGTCAGTGGAAGTGTCTGACAAAGGGAAGTGAGGTGATGGCTGCTGGGTGGGAGTTTTGTTTCATTTGACCTCACTTACCTAAGGCCAAATGTAACATAAACAACAGTGGATGGTCATATAAGGTTCTTCATGGGGCTACTTTGGGGAATTATTCCAGCCAGAGAAGGTCAGGGCAGGACTTGGGCACAAATGAGAAGCCAGGACAAGTTGGGTCACCAGGATGAGAGAAAGAGGCCTTGAAGTCAGAAGAGGAAGAGGAGGAGGAGGAGGAGGAGGAGGAGGAGGAGAAGGGGAAAAGAGTGGGGAAGTAGGAGGAGAGGAGAATGATGTAGGGATAAGGAGGAAGGTAAATCCAGAGCTGGGATTGGAGGCCCGTGGAGCCCCCTTCCCATAAACACAGCCCCCATCTGAGACCCTCCTCTCCAACTTCCACAGGCAGGGATGAGGGGAGGGGACAGTGGGGCAGGGGACAGGGATTCCCCATTGAGGAAGCTCCATACTGGATACTATTTCCTCTCCTTCAGGGGAATAAACAAGTGCCCAAGGGACCAGAGACCACCCTTGACTTTGCTTGTGAATCAAGAAAAGGGGTTGGAAGTTCTAGGGTCCCAGCAGATAAGCTAAGGCATAACAGTATTGGGAATGAGACTGCCTATATTTGTTCCTTAGCAGATAAATAACATGAATATTTGATCAATGCTTTATAAATTCAATACAAAGAAATAACAGGCCAAGTCCAAATGGGCATAGATATATATAGATTTACAATTTATTATTGATTGGTAAGAATAGTAATAATAACAGCTAACCTCTAGAACATAAAGGCCTGTGCCCTTGGTGCTAAGACCTTTACAAACATGAAATAATATAACCCCTCCTGACAACTGCATGAGGATCATATTGAGTTTCAGGGGACAACTAAGGTAACCTATCCTGTCTCACCCAGGTCCCATGTCTGAAACCTACTCCTGATGAGTTCCTTCCCATCCTACGCCCCCAATGTAGGCAAATCGGGAAGGACTGCAAATGATCTGTGAAGAACTGTACCCTGCGTGCCAGGCAGATGTTCATTCATGAACAGATATTTACATGACAGAAAGTGTCCTAGGCCTGGTGGATGTGAAGAAAATAGACAGAGTTCCTGCTCTCAGGAAGCTGTGCCAGCAGGAGAGACAGAGAGGTGACACTTATTTTTTTTTTCTTTTTGCCTCGGCATCTTTTCACTTGGGGCTCCCTTTGCCTGGAAAGCTCTTCCGAGTACCCGACTTGGCTGCTCCCTCACTCCATTCAGGCCTCTGCTCATCACCCCCTCCTCCAAATAGTCTTCCCTGACCATCCCATCTAAAATACTGCCCACTCGTTCTCTCCTCCTTCATTGTACTTTAGTTTTCTCTTGTTCACCACCTGACATATGTGTGTGTGTGAGTGTGTGTGTGTATTTATGTATAGACATTTATTTATTCTCTCTCTCACTGGAGGATTGACATTCTGAGTCGCTTGCAGGAGGGTAACTTTCATACAGTGTTTGTGTCTTGGGTCCAGTTGAACCTATTGCTCAGGCCTTATAGCACATCCCTTCGCTGTTCTACATTGTCAAGGTTCTTGGCAGCAAGCAACAGAAACCCAGTCTGACTAACTTGGGTGAAAGGAAAATTCACTGCAAGGCATAAAGGCTGGAAGGCCAGGCCAGGCCCAGGAAATACACAGAAAGCAAGGGAGGCCAGGGAGCTGGAACCAGAGCCCAGTTCGCTACCGGAGAAAGTAATTAGAATACTGGAGTGAGATGTCACCACGCTGGACACTTGATGCTGCACTTCTAGACTTTCAATAACTGCCAATAATTTATAAACCACATCTGCCTCTTTCTGCCTCTCCTGTAAGATTCAGGGTCCCATGTGGTTGACTGATCCTGAGTCACATTCTCAACTCCTGCTTCCCCCACCCCAGCTTTGGCTTCCACAGCAGGAGGTGGTACACTGGGACCCTCTGAGATAATACAGTGGAGAACGCCTCCTGATTGAAAGAGGGATTGGATGCTGAAAGGCCAAAACTCTCCACAAATAGCTACAGGATCTGTCAGTAGGAAGTGGCCTCATTCCCAAAAGAGTTATGGAGACTCGGTAACCTTTCTTGGTAACAGGTAACTCATCCACAGGCCCCAAGCCTGGACTCCGAAAGTTCCTCTTTCTGGCTGGAGCTGGTCAAAGCCATGCATAGGCAGAACTCGCCAGCATCTTGGAGGCTCAGCTGTCAGGTGATGGAGAACAGCTGGGGTGGTGGGTCGTCAGGGTCACCTGTGAGAAGCTAGGGAGAGGAGGGAGTTTCCATGGGAGGCAGTTGAGTCCCTGCTCTCCCTAAACCAGGATAATCAACTCCTTCCTACGGCACTGTCACATCACTTATGGGATTCGTTTTCTCTTTGGCAGGCTTTCCTGAGGAAAGAGCAATTAACCTCAAGTCTGTCTTCAAAAGGTTAAACTCTTTTTTCTCCTGAGAAACAGAAAAGAGACCCTGGAAGCTGACATGCCTCTTTGCTTATTCTTCGTGCAACTCCTACCAAGATCCTGGAAAAGAGTGATTCCTTTACAGTCACCCCTTTAGGGTGGTCCCTAAAACCAGATGCAAAACATTTTAGAAAACTCCGTCAATGCTCATTCCTTGGGGCAACCTGCTCTGGGCCTTGTTGAAGGGGAGGTCTGGTTTGTGACATTAACAAGTACATGCTGACAACAAATACAACCACTTCCTCACCTGCTGCCATGAGGAAACCAACGTACCAGGGTTGCTGGCTTGGAGGGAGACTTACAAACATCCACGAGAGGTGGTAGCTTTTGGCCCCTCACAGCCTCCGTAGTCTCCTGGATTTCCCTGGCAGAGGGCCCTCAAACTATGCACAAATGAGGGGCCTCCGTCCTATTTTTAAAAACTCTCCAGGAAATACACTTGCTGCCTACACTTCCTCACCGCCCACTCGCTCTTCGGGGCTTCTAATCCGGCTTCCGCCCCACCTCGCTCCTGATGGAGCCCCAGGAAGGACTCCAAGGACCTCCTCCTCAGCCACAAATCCTGCAGCCTTGCCCCAGTCCCTCATCCTCAGCCGGTTCAGCATTCCACAGGAAATCTCTCCCCTCTGGGTTTCCGTGGTAGGAAACTCCCGTTGTTTTCTCTTTTTAATGTGTGTGCCTCCCCAAGGATCTGAGCTTAGCACCCCTCCCTCTGTGCTGCCTCCTTCATTATCTCACCTACCCTGGGCCTCACCTGACACCTCCATGCAGATGGTCCTCACTTCCAGCTTCTCTTGTCAGCACCAGCTCTGAGCTCCAACCCCTGTCGGGCATCAGGTCTCGGGTGCCTCTTCTGAATGTCTAAATATCCCAAACGGAACGGGTCATTTTCTGCTCCAGTTCTGTCCTCCCTTTATATCCTTCTCTCCTAAGAGCCCGCCACCCTCCAGTGTTCACTCTCCAAATCTTAGCGTCATCTCTGGCTTACCCAGTGGCCTTACCCCCCAGATCCAACCAATTGCAAGTTCTCTCTTTACCACATCTCTCCTATATCACCATCTTTGTATTCTCATCAAGTGCTTATATTCTACTCTTTTTCAGACCATTGCATTAACCCCCTAACAGATCCATCTCTACTCTCTCCTCCTCCCACCCCCCTTTCCCCACAATCTATATTCTGTGCTTCTTTGAGGACGCTCTTCAAGTTCCATCAGGAAGGCACTATTTTGTCTCTCCCTGTTCTAAAACCTGCAATGGTTCCCACTGCTGATAATAAGTCCTAAGTCTGGCTTTACACTCATCATAATTCAAGGCTCTCCCAGTCCACTTTCCATCACTTTCCCTCTAGGTACACATTTCTGTAGTTTACTCAAATTCCCACTCATCTCGAAACACCCTGTCTTCCCATCTCCGGGATTTTGTTCAAGCTGGACCTTTCTCAGGTAACGCCTTTCTTTTTATTTACATCTACCAAAATCTTACCTTTCCGTTTAGGGTCATCTCAAATGCCACTTCTTCCAGGATGCCTCCCAGGGTTTCCCCAGCCAGGAGTGCTTTCCATTCCATGCTCCCTGGCTTCACTCAGTTTATCCCTGCACACTCATCACACTCAATCTCATGTCGCAGTATTTGAGTATGTGCCTCATTGCCCTGCCCCTGGGTCAGGGATGTTGTCCTACTAAAGGAGTCATTTGCTCACGGTTGAGACTTGCTGAATTAAGTCATCAGGCTAGATAACCATACACTTGTTTACCTTTCACTGTTTGAAAATACACATCCAAAATATATAATCACAGGGACTAAATCAAAGTAAAGAATATGGAAATATGTTCTGTTCACATCCATGGGTGAAGATCAGAATGTAGATCAAAACCCAGTTCTTGAGTGACTTGGACCCTTGCTGGATAGATTTTAACTAATCTTATGGAAAATATTCAAGGGACTTAATGAGCCTAGCTAGGAAAGGAGGAGGGCAAGCAAGAGGGAGCCAGGGCGGCTGCTGTCAAGAAACACTTTCTTCCTGTAACCGTATCCCCCGGGACCGGGCCAGTACCTTTGCTTAATCTCCCTCTCTGTGGTCACTCAGGATATGATTACTGGCATCAGATGCAAGCACATGTTTCTGTTCCATTAATCTGAGTGAGGCTGAGAAACTGAAAAGGGAGTCACAAGGGCATTGCTGTGTTGGTCTGGTTACCACCTCAAAGAGGAGCAAGAGAGAGGGGGGAGGAAGGATCTGGCACATGAGCCAGGAGGGGGGCCGTAAGGAAGCAAAGGGAGATGAGAAAACCACACAAAGAACAAGTTCCTGTAGCGTGGAGGCTGATTCCTTTCAGCTGTTACAAGATGGGGCACGGAGGAGGGATGTACACACACACATAGACACACACAGATGCACACAGGGGCCCCCACAAAGCAACCTATAGACTCAGAGCATCTCCACCATGGGGCTTTGGCAATCAGCCTGATAACCCTTGGTGAGCGTTGTTGCTCAGGGTGTACAGAAACCCACATAACATAAATCTGTCTCATACACAGTAACAGCCTTAATGGGAGGCTGCAGCACAGTAATGAAGACGTGAACAGCTGAAACACAATGTCAGATGGCAGTGGTGACATCTGAAAGCCATAATTTGCGGCTCGGCATATTTTTGTTCCAGGTACCAGAGCCTGCGCAAATGCTTGCTGACTTGTCTCTCTCAAGCAGCATCTCTGCTGGGCTTGGCGAGGCGCCAGGTGGTCTTTGCCTTGCCAACAGGTTTCTGCTATAGAGAGCCCAGGAAGTCTTTCCTCTCTGTCATCCGATGGAGCCGAAGTGGAGCAACAGAATAGGTATAAACACACATCTTGTTCCTGAAGTTCGAGCCACTTAAATAACCCATTTCCCTTTAGTCCAATCAGTGTCCTGGCTGAATATCTTGAGGGGTGGCCGAATGAATCAAAATAATTTTAGGTAAGCCAGAGCTCGGGGGCTTCTGGAAAGGAAAGGTGAGACATTACAGAGCACAGAGGCACCAGATTCTATTTTTCAGCTGTGACTCTCCCTTCTTTCAATCCCTCCTTCTCATTGCTGCCTTCCCAGAACCTCAGCACTGCAGACAAGCAATTTCTTCAAGTATAGGCCTTCAAATTAAAGGTTACATTTCCAGTTCTAGCTAGCTACCTGACAGTTAAATGGCATCAATGCATGAGTTAAGGTTTATAAATGCAAGGGAAGAGGGGCTCCACTGAGGAAGCAGTGTCATGTTTAGCCCCAAGGAACTGAGGAATTCAAAGTCTAGGCAGAGTGGCCTTTTCCACCGCCTTAATCCTCCCTGCTGGGTCTCCACTCAGCAGCCCGTATACATCTGTTGACCCGCTGCTCTGGACTGCCTTCCTGCCAGGCTCTGTGGAGTGGGCGGAGAGGATAAAGTGACTGTTAACAGCAGGAGTCTTAACTCCTGGCCTGGGTCCCTAAAAGCACAGGCTGCAAAACAGTTTAAGCTGCCACCAAGACACCCTGCCCCCACTGTGGTGGCTCTGGGACCCTTTCACTTGCACGGAGGTTTGCTTCAAGGAACTTTGAGGGTCAACTGGAGCTTCACTCTGAAGTTGGGGGGCTGGCGAGGGCTGCAGCACCTACCACAAGCGCCTTAACGTGAGCATCAGGAGGCTGCTATGAATCCCCCCTTACAAAGGCTCAGCCCCATGACATCAGGAGAATCTCTGGGAACAGGTGCGGCAGGAGCTCAGCGCCCACAGGGCATCAGTCTGAAGGCAGCCTGCAGGCAGGAGTGAGAGGAACAGGGTCACACAGCAGAAACTGGCCCCACCCCTGAGAAGCTGTCCAGCACCTGCTTTGCAGAGATGGGTCGGACCTGAGTTCTTAGGATCCCAAACATTTTCCCACCCAGAAGACAGCACACGGTCTTATGAGCAGTGAACATCAGGTCACTTGGGGAACTGGGGGACTAATTTATTTTCACTTTTTACTATAAATGTTTTAGATTTTTGTTCAGATTGACATTTTATTGGGATATGATCTATATACAGTGAAATTCACCATTTCTCTCAGTTTAAACAAATATAGATGTTCATGTAACTCTCCCTACAATCAAGATGTAAAACATTTCCATCTTTCCAAAAAGTTCCCTCATGCCTCTTCATCATCAAGTTTGACCCCTCAGCCCCATTCCCTGGCAGCCACTGATCTGATTTCTGCCTCTATAGTTTTGCCTTTTCTAGAATGTCATATAAATAGAATAATACAGTATGTAGCCTTTCAAATATGGCTTCTTTCACTTAGCATGATTCATTGTGGATATATACATGTTGTGCATACCCATAGCATGTTCCTTTTTTACTGCCGAGTGGTATTACAACGTATGAATATACCACACTTTATTTATCATTAACTAGTTGAAGGACATTTGGGACACTTGCATTTTTGTGATTATGAATAAAGTTGCTATAAACATTCAAATACAGGTTGCTATGATCTGAATTTTCATCCCCTCCAAAACTCATGTTGAAATTTAATCCCCAATGCGGCAGGATTGGAAGGTGGAGTCTGTGAGAGGTGATTAAATGATGAGGGCTCTGCCCTCTGGAATGGATTAGTCCATTCATTTATTAATGGATTAAAGGGTTATCATGGGAGTGAGACTGGTGGCTTTATAAGAAGAGGGAAAGTGACCTGAACTACCATGTTCAGCCCCCTGGCCATGTGACGCCCTGTGTCACCTCGGGACTCTACAGAGAGTCCCCACCAGCAGGAAGGCCCTCACCAGATGTGGCCCCTCAACCTTGGACCACAAGTTGACCCCTCAACTTAGCCTCTAGAACTGTAAGAAATAAATTTTGCCTTTTAGTAAATTACCCAGTCCCAGTTATTCCAGTACAGCAACAGAAAAGAAACTAAGAGACAGATTTTTGTGTGAACATTTTGTTTGGGATCCCAAGAACTCAGGTCAGACCCATCTCTGCAAAGCAGGTGCTGGACAGCTTCTCAGAGGTGGGGCCAGTTTCTGCTGTGTGACCCTGTTCCTCTCACTCCTGCCTTGAGGCTGCCTTCAGACTGATGCCCTGTGGTCGCTGAGCTCCCGCCGCACCTGTTTTCATTTCTCTTTGGCAGATACCCAAGAGTGAGATTGTTTGGTTGTCTAGTAAGTGTATGTTTAATGTTGTAAGAAACTGCCAAACTGTTTTCCAAAATAGCTGTACATCTTATTCCTAGCAGCGGTGTATTATAGTTCCAGTTGTTCCACATCCACTTGGTCTTGTGAGATTTTCTTTTCTTTTAACCATTCTACTAGGCGTATAGTTGTATTTTATCGTTGCTTTAGTTTGCATTTCTATAACGATGAAAGATATTGAACACCTTTTCACTTGCTTATTTGCCATTCATGTAGCTTCTTTGATGATATATTTGTTAAAATTTTTGGCCATTTTTTATGTAGTTGCTTTCTTATTCTGAGTTTCGAGAGTTCTATATACAGTCTCAGTATCTACAGGGGAGTGGTTCCAGGGCCCCCATTTATAACTAAATCAGAGTATACTCAGGTCCTGCAGTCCGCCCTGGGGAACTTGCCTGAAGGAAAAGTTTGCCCTCCATATTCATAGTTTTTGTATCCCATGAATACTGTGAATACCGTATTTTCAGCATTTGATTGAAAAAAAATCTGCGTATAAGTGGATTCGCACAATTCAAACCCATATTGTTCAAGGGTTAACTGTATTCTGCATATAAGCCATCTATTATTGTCAGATATGGACTTTGCACATATTTCTCCCAGTCTGTGTTTTTTTTTTTTAATTTTCTTAACGCTGTCTTCTAAAGAGCAGAAGTTTTTAATTTTGGTGAAGCCCAAGTTATCAATTAGATTGTGGTTTTGGTTTTATATCTAAGAACTCATTGCTTAACTCAGGGTAACAAAATTTTTCTCTTGCATGTTTTATAGAAGTATGAGTTCATGTTCTTCTTGTTTCTTTGTTTTTGGTATATCGATATCCAATTCTTCCAGCACCATTCTTTGAAAGTCAATCCTTTCTCCACTGAATTGCCTTTGAACTTATGCCCAAAATCAATGAATGGTATATGTGTGGTTATATTTGTGGACTCTCTACTCTGATCAGTTGATTTAGATGTTTATCTTTTCACCAATATATGATTATCTTGATTATTGTGCTTTATAATAAGCCTTGAAGTAAAGTAACATGGGTCCCCCAAATTTATTTGTTTTTAACTAGTTTGGCTATGCTAGTTTCTATATATATCTTAGAATCACCTTATTGATTTCTACAAAAAATCTTGCTGAAAATTTTTGGGTCGATTGAATCAATAGATTGATTTGGGGATAATTGACATCTTAAAAATATAAGCTTCCATAAACATAGTATATATCTCTATTTATTCAGATCTTTGATTTCTTCCATCCAAGTTTTGTAGTGTTCAGAATACAGATCTTGCACATTTTAAAAATATTTCAACCTAAGTATTTAATATTTTTAGATGCTATTGTAAATGATACTTTCTTTGAAATGATATTTTTTCATTGAAAAAGTTTATTGCTAGTATATAGAAATATAATTGCTTTGATATACTGATTTTTATATCCTGTATCTTTGCTAATCTCATTTACTAATTCTAGTAGCTTTTGAAAATAGATTCTTTAGAATTTCCTATATAGATTATTATTATGTCTGCAAAATGGAGACAGTTTTTATTCTTTCTAAACTGTATACCTTTTATTTCTTTTTCTTGTCTTATTTCACTGTCTAGGACTTCCAAGACAATTTTGAATACAAGTGGTGAGAATAGACATCCTTACCTTGCTTTCCATTTTAGGGGAAATTATTCAGTCACCCACTGTTAAATATGATGTTAGATGTAGGGTTTTTGTGGATTCCCTTTATCAGATTGAGAGTGGTCCTTTCTATTTCTAGCTCACGGAGAGTTTTGTTTGTTTTTGTTTTATTATGAATGGACTTTCAATTTAATCAGATGAGATGCCCTCATTTTTCTTCTTTAGTCTATGTATATGGTAAATTACACTGACTGATTTTTAAAATGTTAAACTAGTCTTGCATTCCCAGGATAAGATCCTAATGGATTGTCCTTTTTATATATTGCTGGGTTCATTTTTTAAAATATTCAGTTGATGAATTTTGCATTTATGTTCATGAGAAATATTGGTTTGTAATTTTCTTGTCATGCAATATCTCTGGTTTTGGTATCAGCATAATGCTGTTATAAAACGAGTTGGGAAGTGGTTGCTCTTTTTCCATATTCTGAAAAAGTTTCTGTAGAATTGGTATTTTTTCCTAAATCTTCTCGGTGATGCCATCTTGGCCTTGAATTTTCCTTATAGAAAGGATTTTACCTAAAAATTAAATTTTTTAAATAAGATATAAACGATTAAGGTTATCTATGGCTTCTTGAATATACCTTTTAAGAAACTAGTCTTATAACCCAACTGGTTGAATTTATGGACATAAAGTTGTTCATAATATTCTCTCTTAACCTTTTAAAGTCTGTATGATTTAAAGCAATGTTCCCTTTTTCATTCCTTATGCTGGTATTTGAGTCTTCACTCTTCTTTTTTTCTTGATCTGGATAAAGGCTTATCAAATTTATTTATTTTAAGGAAACTGCATTTTGTTTTGTTGCCTATCTGTATTGTTTTTCTGTTTTCAGCGTTATTGCTTTCTGCTCCTATTTTTATTTTCTGCTGTCTGCTTATGTTAGGTTTAGTTTGTTCTTTGTTATACTTTCTTAAGATAAAAGCTGAGATTATTGATTTGAGATCTTTCTTATTTCTAATTAGGTATATATTGCTATACATTTCCTTCTAAGCACTGTTTTAATTACCTCACAACTTTTCATATACTGTTTTCATTCCATTAAAACTTTTTTTCCTTAAAAAATTTTTTTTATTTCCTTAGGTTATTGGGGAACAGGTGGTGTTTGGTTACATGAGTAAGTTCCTTAGTGGTGATTTGTGAGATTTTGGTGCACCCATCACTCGAGCAGTATGCACTGCATCCTATTTCTAGTCTTCTATCTCCACCCTTTCCCCCTGAGTCTCCAAAGTCCACTGTGTCGTTTTTATATCTTTGCATCCTCATAGCTTAGCTCCCACTTTTGAGTGAGAACATACGATATTTGGTTTTTCCATTCTTGAGTTACTTCACTTAGAATAATAGTCTCCAATCTCATCCAGGCCACTGCGAATGCCATTAATTCATTCCTTTTTATGGCTGAGATACATATACCACAGTTTCTTTATCCACTCATTGATTGATGGGCATTTGGGTTGGTTCCACGTTTTTGCAATTCCAAATTATGCTGCTATAAACATGTATGTGCAAGTATCTTCTTCATATAATGACTTCTTTTCCTCTGGGTAGATACCCAGGAGTGGAATTGCTCGATCAAAAGTTCTATTTTTAGTTCTTTAAGGAATCTCTACATTGTTTTGCATAGTGGCTGTACTAGTTTGCATTCCCACCAGCAGTGTAGAAGTGATCCCTGTTGACCACATCCACACCAACATCTATTATTTTTTGATTTTTTGATTATGACCATTCTTGTAGAAGTAATGTGGTATCACATTGTGGTTTTGATTTGCATTTCCCTGATCATTAGTGATGTTGAACATTTTTTCATATGTTTGTTGGCCATTTGTATATTGTCTTTTGAGAACTGTCTATTCATGTCCTTCGCCTACTTTTTTTATGGGATTGTTTATTTTTTTCTTGTTTATTTGTTTGAATTCATTGTATACTCTGGATATCAGTCCTTTGTCAGATGTATAGTTTGATATTGTAAAGATTTTTTCCCACTCTGTGGGTTGTCTATTTACTCTGCTGACTGTTCCTTTTGCCATACAAAAGCTCTTTAGTTTAACTAAGTCCCAGTAATTTATCTTTGTTTTTATTGCATTTGCTTTTGGGTTCTTGGTCATGAAATCTTTGCCTAAACCAATCTCTAGAAGGGTTTTTTCAATGATATCTTCTAAAATTTTTAAAGTTTCACGTTTTAGATTTAAGTCCTTAATCCATCTTGAGTTCATTTTTGTATAAGGTGAGGGATGAGGATCCAGTTTCATTTTCTTATATGTGGCTAGCCAGTTATTCCAGCATCATTTGTTGAAAAGGGTGTCCTCTCCCCACTTCATGTTTTTGTTTGCTTTGTTGAAGATCAGTTGGCTGTAAGTATTTGGGTTTATTTCTGGGTTCCCTATTCTGTTCCATTGGTCTATGTGACTATTTTTATACCAGTACCATGCTGTTTTGGTGACTGTGGCCAAATAGTATAGTTTGAAATCAGGTAATGTGATGCCTCCAGATTTGTTCTCTTTGCTTAGTCTTGCTTTGGCTGTGTGGGCTCTTTTTGGGTTCCATATGAATTTTAGAATTGTTTTTTTTTCTAAATCTGTGAAGAATGATGGTGGTATTTTGATGGGAATTGCACTGAATTTGTAGATTGTTTTTGGCAGTATGGTCATTTTCACAATATTGATTCTACCCCATCCTTGAGCATGGGATGTGTTTCCATTTGTTTATGTCATCTGTGATTTCTTTCAGCAGTGGTTTTTAGTTTTCCTTGTAGAGGTCTTTCTCCTCCTCGGTTGGGTATATTCCTGCTTTGTTTTTTTGTTTTGTTTTGTTTTCATTTTGTTTGTTTGTTTGTTTGCAGCTATTATAAAAGGAGTTCTTGATTTGATTCTCAGCTTTGTTGCTGTTGGTGTATAGAAGAGCTACTGATTTTTGGACATTAATTTTGTATGTGGAAACTTTCTTTTGTCAATTCTAGGAGCCTTCTGGAGGAGTCTTTAGGGTTTTCTAAATAAACGATCATATCATTAGCAAACAGTGACAGTCTGACTTCCTCTTTACCGATTTGGACGCCCTTATTTCTTTCTCTTGTCTGATTGCTCTGGCTATGAATTCCAGTACTCTGTGGAAGAGGAGTGGGCACCCTTGTCTTGTTCCAGTTCTCAGAAAGAATGCTTTCAACTTTTCCCCATTCAGTATTATGTTGGCTGTAGGTTTGTCATAGATGGCTTTTATTATATTGAGGTATGTCCCTTGTATGCTGATTTTGCTGAGAGTTTTAATCATAAAGGATGCTGGATTTTGTCGAATGCTTTTTCTGCATCTATTGACATGACCATGAGATTTTTGTTTTTAATTCTGTTTATGTGGTATATCACATTTGTTGAATTGCATTTGTTATACCATCCCTGCATCCCTGGTATGAAACCCACTTGATCATGGTGAATTATCTTTTTGATATGTTGTTGCATTTGGTTAGCTAGTGTTTTGTTAAGGATTTTAGTATCTATGTTCATCAAGGATATTGGTCAGTATTTTTCTTTTTTGGTTATTTCCTTTCCTGGTTTTTGTATTAGGGTGATACTAGCTTCATAGAATGAATAAGGGAGGGTTCCCTCTTTCTCTATCTTGTGGAATACTGTCAAAAGGGTGGGTACCAATTCTTTGTTGAATGTCTGGTAGAATTCTGCTGTCTGGTAGAATTCTTCTGTGAATCCTTCCAGTCCTGGACCTTTTTGTTCATAATTTTTTAATTACCATGTCAATCTGGCTGCTTGTTATTGGTCTGTTCAGGGTATCTAATTCTTTCTGATTTAAGCTAGGAGGATTGTATCTTTCCAAGAATTTATCCATCTCCTCTAGGTTTTCTAATTTATGCACATAAAGATGTTCATAGTAGCCTTGAATGATCTTTTGTATTTCTGTGGTGTCAGTTGTAATAGCTTCCATTTCATTTCTTATTGAGGTTATTTGAATTTTCTTTCTTCTTTTCTTGGTTAATCTTGTTAATGGTCTATCAGTTTTATTTATCTTTTCAAAGAACCAGGTTTTTGTTTCATTTATCTTTTGTATTGTTTGTTTGTTTTAATTTCATTGAGTTCTTCTCTGATCTTGGTAATTTCCTTTCTTCTGCTGGGTTTGGGTTTAGTTTGTTCTTGTTTCTCTAGTTCCTTGAGGTGTGACCTACATTATCTGTGCTCTTTCAGACTTTTTGATGCATGTGTTTAAGGGCTATGAACTTTCCTCTTAGCACCACCTTTGCTGTGTCCCAGAGGTTTTGATAGGTGGTGTTACTATTCTCGTTCAGTTCAAAGAATTTTTAAATTTCCATCTTGATTTCATTTCTGACCAAATGATCATTCCAGAGCAGGTTATTTAATTTCCATGTATTTGCATGGCTTTGAAGGTTCCTTTTGGAATTGATTTCCAGTTTTATTCCACTGTGGTCTGAGAGAGTGCTTGATATAATTTCAATTTTCTTAAATTTATTGAGGCTCATTTTGTGGCTTATCATGTGGTCTATCTTGGAGAAAGTTCTATGCACTGTTGAATGGAATGTATATTCTGCAGTTGTTGGATGGAATGTTCTGAATATATTTGTTAAGTCCATTTGTTCCAGGGTGTAGTTTAGATCCATTGCTTCTTTGTTGACTTTCTGTCTTGATGAGCTGTCTAGTGCTATCAGTGGAGTATTGAAGTCCCCCACTATTATTATGTCACTGTCTATCTCATTTCTTAGGTCTATTAGTAATTGTTTTATAAATTTGGGAACTCCAGTGTTAGGTGCATATATATTTAGGATTGTGATATTTTCCTGTTGGATAAGCTTTTTATCATTATATAATGCCCCTCTTTGTCTTTTTAACTGCTGTTGCTTTAAAGTTTGTTTTGTCTGATATAAGAATAGCTATTCCTGCTCACTTTTGGTGTCCATTTACATGAAATGTCTTTTTCTACCCCTTTACCTTAAGTTTGTGAGAGTCCTTATGTGTTAGGTGAGTCTCTTGAAGGCAGCAGATAGTTGGTTGGTGAATTCTTATCCATTCTGCAGTTCTGTATCTTTTAGGTGGAGCATTTAGGCCATTTACACTCAATGTTAGTATTGAGATGTGAGGTACCATTCCATTCATTGTGCTACTTCTTGCCTGTATACCTGGGTTTTGGTTTTTGTTTTTTAAATTCTATTTTTTTGTTTTATAAATCCTGTGAGATTCATGCTTTAAAGAGGTTCTGTTTTGATGTGTTTCCAGGATTTGTTTCAATATTTAGAGCTCCTTTTAGCAGTTCTTGTAGTGGTGGCTTGGTAGTGACAAATTCTCTCAGTGTTTGTTTTTCTGGAAAGACTGTATCTTTTCATCATATATGAAGCTTAGTTTCACTGGATACAAAAATCTTGACTGATCATTGTTTTGTTTGAGAAGGCTGAAGATAGGGCCTCAATCCCTTCTAGCTTGTAGGGTTTCTGCTGAGAAATCTGCTGTTAATCTGATAGGTTTTTCTTTGTAGATCACCTGGTGCTTCTGTCTCACAGCTCTTGATATTCTTTCCTTCCTCTTAACTTTAGATAACCTGATGACAATGTGGCTAGGTGATGATCTTTTTGCAGTGAATTTCTCAGATGTTCTTTGTGCTTCTTGTATTTGGATGTCTAGTCTCTAGCAAGGCTGGGGAAGTTTTCCTCAATTATTCCCCCGAATATGTTTTCCAAACTTTTAGATTTCTCTTCTTCCTCAAGAACACCAATTATTCTTAGGTTTGGTTGTTTAACATAAGCCCAGACTTCCTGGAGGTTTTGTTCATATTTTCTTATTCCTTTGTCTTTGTTGGACTGGGTTAATTCGAAGACCTTGTCTTTGAGCTCTGAATTTCCTTCTTCTACTTTTTCAATTCTATTCCTGAGACTTTCCAGAATATTTTGCATTTCTATAAGTGCATCCATTGTTTCCTGAAGTTTTGATTGTTTTTTCTTGTGCTATCTATTTCCTTGAATATTTTTCCCTTCACTTCTTGTATCATTTTTTGGATTTCCTTGCATTGGGCTTCACCTTTCTCTGGTGCCTCCCTGATTAGCTTAATAACTAACCTCCTAAATTCTTTTTCAGGTAAATCAGAGATTTCTTCTTGGTTTGGGTCCATTGCTGGTGAGCTACTGTGATATTCTGGGAATGTTAAAGAACCTTGTTTTGTCATACTACCAGAGTTGGTTTTCTGGTTCCTTCTCATTTGGGTAGGCTCTGTCAGAGGGAAGGTCTAGGACTGAAGGCTGCTGTTCAGATTCTTTTGTCTCACAGGGTGTTTCCTTGATGTAGTACTCTCCGCCTTTTCCTATGGATGTGGCTTCCTAAGAGCTGAGCTGTAGTGATTGTTATCTCCCTTCTGGATCTAGCCACCCAGTAAGTCTACCAGACTCCAGGCTGGTACTGGCTGTTTTCTGCACAGAGTCCTGTGATGTGAACTATCTATGGGTCTCTCAGCCATGGGTACCAGCACAGTATTAGGGGTGTCTCCTGAGTTCTGCAGGAGAAATCCACTTCCTTCAGGGGGTCTGTGGGTCCTCTCAGATTTCCTGATTTATTCCTGCAGTCCTTCTGGAGCAAAAATTCATGATGTGAGCCTCCACACACTGCTCTGTCCATCTGAGTTGGAGCTGCAACCTAGTCCTGCCTCCCTTCTGCCATGATTTTAGCAATTCCATAATCAGAAAATTACATTTCAAAGCTTCTGGGGGGTCCTGGTGTCTTAGCTGTGGATCTCCCAATACCTGCAGGTCACAGGGCCACAGAGGCTGGGCTTCTAGGAGCAGAGGACACAGAGCAGTGAAGACGAGACCTCTCAAAAATTTTTTCTAATTCCCTTGTGACTTCCACTTTGATGACAGGTTATGCACAAGTATATTATTTAATTTCTAAATATTGTGGGTCTTCCAGATATCTGTCTGTCGTTGATTTCTAGCTTAATTCTATTAAACCAGAACTCTGGCAGGAGAACACACTTTGCATTACTTCAGTTCATTTAAATTTGCTAAGATTTATTTTATGGCTCAGAATATGTTATATCTTGTGAATGTTTCATGTGCATGTGAAAAGCGAATGTGTATTGTGCTATTGTTGGGTGGAGTGCTTTATGAATGTCAGTTAGCTCAAGTTGGTTGATAGTGTTGTTCAGTCACCTATCTCCTTACTGATTTTCTGTCTACCTGTTCCGTCTATTGCTGAGAGAGAATTGTTGAACTCTAGTCACGATTTTGAATTTATCTATTTCTCTTTTCAGTTCTATCAGTTTTTGCTTTATGTATTTTGAAGTTGTATTGTTCAGTCCATATTTCTTTAGGATTGTTATGTCTTCTTGATGTATTTATCCCATTATTATTATTATTATCTTACATAATTTTGTAACCCTAGTAATATTTCTTATTTTAAAGTCTACTTTGATTAATAAAGTCATGCTTAGTTTTTTGATTAGCATTTACTTGGTATACTTGATATACCTTTTTCATCCTTTAACTTTCAACCTCTCTATGTTTTTGTATTTAAAGTAGGTTTCTTATAGACAGCATCTATCTTGCTTTTTTAACCAAACTGACAATTTCTGCCTTTTAATTTGATGTGTTTAGTCATTTACATTTAATGTAATTATTGACATGTTTGGACTTACCTGCCATATTGCTATTTGTTTTTTATTTGTTCAATGTGTTATTTGTTTTTTGTTGTTGCTGTTGTTGTTCTCCTTTGCCTGCTTTTGGATTGAATACCTTTTATTCAATTTTACCTCTAGTATTGACTTATTATTTATGCCTTTAAAATTTTTAATGGATGTCCTATATTTTATAATATATGTCATAATTAATTACAATCTACCTTCAAATAATATAGGGCTTCATGTATAATGTAAGGACTTTACAACAGTAAACTTCTCATTCTTCCTTCCCATTCCTCCCTCCTACTATTTTTGTTTTAGAGAGTCAGTTATCTTTCATTCTAGAGAATGATTAAACATAACAAAAAATATTTTTACCTTTATTTTAACCATTTCCTTAGATCTTTATTTTGTGTTTGTAAATCTAAGCGTCTGTTGGATGTCGTATCTGTCTAGAAGAATTTCTTTTAATATTTCTAAAGGTGCAGAGTTTCAGGTAGTGAATTCTCTCAGCCTTTGTTTGCCTAAAACAGTATTTATTTTACTTTCATTTTGAAAAATATTCTGGCTAGATATAGAATTCTGGGTTTACAGTTTGTTTGTTTGTATATTTCCTTTCAGTACTTTAAATTTTTCACTGTGTTTTCTTCTGGATTGTATAGCTTCACAATAGAAATCAATTGCAATTCTCATCTTTTTCCTTGTGTCTATTTTTCTTTAAATTTTGTTTACAGGAATGTGCATGCATAAGATGTGTCAGGCATGTTGTTTCTCTTCTTCCTCCTCCTCCTCTTCCTCCTTCTCCTCCTTCTTTTTTATTTCTCATGCTTGGGGATATCTGAACTTCTTAGATCTGTCCAGTAATGTTTTTCTTTATTTTTGGAAAATTCTATGCCATTGTCTCTTCAAATATTTCTTCTGCTTTGTCCCTTTCTTATCATTTGGGATTTCAATTACAGGTACACTGAACAATTTGATATTGTCCTACAGTTCTATTCTGTTTTTCTTACTTTTTATTTCTTTTAGTGTTTCAGTTTGGGTAATTTCTGTTGACTTGTTTTCAAGTTCACTGATCCTCCACTTTGTCCGTTCTGCTTGTGAGCCCTCAAAGGCATTCTTCATTTCTTTTTGTTTTTGGCATTTTCATTTGACCCTTTCTTATAGTTTTCATCTCTCCGCTCAAATTTTTCATCTGTTTATTCATGTTCCTCACTAGCCCACTAGAGCTTTTAAATATTAATTATAGTAATTTCCTGTCTGCCAGTACCAACATCCAGGTCATCCTTGAGTTTGATTCTGTTGATAACTTTGTCTTGAGTTGATTTTTCCTGCATTTTCCTCTGTTTCGTGATATTTTGTTGAGTGCTGGAATAATGTGTAAAATAATAGAAACTGAGATAAATATTTCTGTCTGGAAATGAGCATGTCTTTTCTTCTGTCTGGGCTTTAGTGTTGAGTCAATCTAGTTAGAAGTTGAGGTGGACTTGGGTTTAGGTTTGTGGCCACATTTGTTCAGTAGTAGCTTCCAATTCCTCTAATGCAGTGGTTTTCAACCAGGGATGATTTCCACCCCCAGTGAATATTTGGCAATGTCTGGAGACATTTTTTTAAGCTGTCACAACTGGAAAAAAGAGATGATACTGGAATATAGTGGGTAGAAGTCAGGGATGCTGCTAAACATACTTCAATGCACAGGACAGCTCCCCACAGCAAATAATTATATGGCCAACAATGTTAATAAGACAAGGTTGAGAAATCCTGGTCTAACTTTGAATTATACTTAGGGTAGGGGGAATAGGATTCTAGAGGTTTATTCTCAAAGATTCTTGTCTGCCATCATGTTTCAGCCTTTACTATATGCCTGTACCTCAAAGAGAGTCTTTCTTTATACTCTTGCATGTCATATAACAGTAGACAGCTGTTGCTTGTTACTTGGATTTGCTGGTTGTGGAAAGTGGGAGGGGGCTGGTCTTTATTTCCCAGCTCACCCACAGTCTCAGGCAGGCTCTGCATCCTGGATATCATCCTTGGGGCTTTCTCAGGGATTCTACCCCTCCTCCCTATGGCAGGCAAACTGTGTCCTGTGTCTTTGGTGAATCTTCCTGCCCTCCTCTAGCAGTAGAAGACCTCTCACAGCATTGGTGTAGGCTCGTTGGCCCAGGAGTGCCTCCTGCCTCTTGCCCGGAGGTAACAGTGTTTTTCTCTTTACCCTTTCCCTGTATCCTGCAGGTGTCAAGATTTATTGTCCACCTTCAGGAGCTCAAGGCTTTTGCTCAATGGAAGAGAAGGCTTTTGCCTTTCCTGCAGTGGCAGCTGCTTCTTCCTCCAGATCTACTTTCTCAGGTCTCCCACCACTGCTCCAGTCTTACCTGTGAGCACCTAGAGAAGGTCCCTGGAGAAGAGCCTTGGAGTAGATACAATGTCTCTTATGTCTGTGGGTTCTATACTGTCTCAGTAGCCAGACTCGTTTTTTACTATTCATTAAAATGTTAGCTTAACTCTTCATATCCATGAATATGGCACATGATGTCTCTTCCCCCTCTGCTTTGCTGTAGGGGAGCCAATGTTCATGCCCATCTTTTCTAGGAGGGGCCTGTCTTTCCTTAGATTTCAGACTACTTGGCTGCCCTGCTCATATGTTTCTCCTTGTTGCTCTTTCCAGCTATCTGCATTCTAGGCACCATCTTTGCTGGGCATAGAGTTTTTAATAAAGTCTGTACTGTGGCAATGCATTTTTTTTAATACAAATGAGCTTACAAGTAATCAGCAAGCAGGGGATGAGTCAGTATTATGCAGAAGTTGTGTTGGTTCTGAGGCAACTTTCCCCAGCATGTTAATATTTTGAAGCAATTTGAAGTAAACTTTTTCAAAACTAAAGTCTTAAAAATATATGCTAAAACTTCAGGGAAAAAAAACCTGAAAATCTGCAGTCTTGCCTTTCTTTAGTTCAGGTTCAAGCAGCGGCTTCGAGAACTCTATGTTTCCACTTTCTTAAGCTATCTGGGCAGACTGAGAGTGCAGATAAAGAAGCTGCAAAGATATTATGCCCTGTGTCAAAACAAGAAGTTAATGAAGAAGACTATAAACTAGATCCAAATTTTAAGATTGAAGGAAACGTTCTTAGTCAAAAGTGAATACCCTCTAAAACATATTTCAAAAGAGGAAGTATTAGCCATAGGCCTCATATTCCTGAATATACCTATGTCAGTATTTTTATTAGGATTACTAGCGATCTTTATTAATATCCTGCTTTCAAACTTCCATAGGTTTCAGTGATTTGTCCCAATCCTATTTTCCCCATAAGCTCTGTTATTTTTGGTGCATAACTTTTCAGAATGGAGTTTTTAAGAATGTGAGAATGATAATATTGCAAAAAATGCCTGTAATATGTTTTTCTTCTGATCATGAAAACAATACATGCTCATTATTGAAAAACTGGAAACTACAGAAAAGTACAAGAAAATAATGCAATAATTAATCATTATTCTACTCATAGATATTTTTAATATCTTACTAGTTTTTTTTCCAGTTCACATATACTTATTTTAACCATAGTGAGAAGCAAGATGCTACATTTTTCAAAATGAAAGAATGCAAAACATTTTT